>NW_019646474.1:4734-11076 GCF_002806865.2 Cucurbita pepo subsp. pepo
TTTCATGTCTTCGCCCCTGAACCGGGTACGGTTTCGTGTCTTCGCCTCTTCGCCCTACGGGTCTCAGGGCTTCGCCCCTGCCCCTGATTGAACCTATACAGTTAAAGAAGAGATATTAAATTCATGAAATCCTTAGTTGCTTTACATGAGAGTAAATTCATTCATTCTCCTCCTTTCTTGAACAAGGTAAATCAGTAGCTAATTCATTGAGTCTCACTACTTGCTTGGCTCCTTTTTCTTCTTTTTCCGGAACCTTATCCCTTCCCAGATTGATTGAACAGTAAACTCATTCATCTCTGCCTATTTTTGTTGAGGTCATTTCCCTGGGTAAAGGGAAAGGGCTATTTGATTGAAGAACCTGAACCGGAACCTTATTCATCAAGTGTTGAAAGGAAAGACTCTACTAAAGATGAATTAGACAGTGAACTACGGAACCTATTTCTTCTTGCCCAGCTCTTTCTCCTTCCCCCCTATTCCCGGACCGGATTGAAGGAGTTAGCAGCAAAATAGCTTTACAGTCTGGAGAGTAAGTACAGAAAAGAGATAGTGAAACCTGCCCCGATATTATTCCCTTTACTACTGAACCTGAACCTTCTGAACTGTAAACACTCTTTATTCATGAGACAGAACTACTTTACCTTCTTGAACCTATTTACCCCGTACGTCAAATCAGGGAGAGGAAGAAAGATTAATGAGACAGAACTACTGAACCTGAACCTCTCTCTATATTATCTTCAGTGATTGTGAGTTATTCTATCACAGTAAACAAAGCAGCTTCTTTCTCTCCTGAACCAGATGGAAGAATAAACAAAGACTCAACTCAAGATTAATTAGCCTTGACAGGAGCATAGAGTCAATTCATTAGCAGCTTTACAAGAGAAGAGAATAAATTCAGGGAGAAGAAACACACACTCATCATCATATTATTCTTTCCAGTTCAAGCAAGAAGGGATATGAAATTCATTAGCAGCTTTGAAAGACTGAACTCCTTGTTCATTTACCCTCCTCTCCTGTAAGTAAGAAAGATTCGTTAGAGTTGACTCCTCTCCCTATTGGTCTCATGGCTTTGCTTAATCACCTGTCGGTCTCAGAATTCCATTTCCGTTACCTTTTTGACAGTTCTAGAATATTAGCAGCTTTACAGTCGAGCTACTTATTCTCCTGACTCCTCTGCCTATTTATTCTTTCATTGACCAAGACAAGGTAATAGGTGTGTCTTTGTTTGTTTGATTGAAGAGGAAGTCAAGACTATCGAAGAATGAGAGAGAACTCCGCTTCAGCTTTGATGATATTCCCTTTACTGACGAGTCGAGTAAATTCATTCTCTCGTTCACCTACCTTCTTTCACTCCTGGAACCTATTCTATGGGTCTCACTGCTTGGTTGGCTCCTCTTTCTTCTTTCACTGGGTAAGCTAATGAATTTACTGTCCCTGACCGGTAAACTAAGACTCAATCAACTCCGGGTATGAATGAGACTGAACCTTTATTACTATCTGTTATTGAATTAAGGAAGTCAAGAAAGAGAAGGAAGAGTAAATTCCTTGCAGTTGCAGCTCCCGCTCCTCCTTTGTTCTCCAATTAGAAATAGAAAGAAAAGAAGAAGAAATGACTATTCAATCCCGAACCCTTTATCCATCTCCTGAACTGGAAGTCAAGACGAAAGATTAATTCACCTTCCCTTCCTTCCCATGAACCTGATTGATTGAACAAGGTAAAGCTATTTGAATGAGACTGAACCTATCCTTTCTTTACCTTTACAGTTCAAGAAGGTAGAGTCCAGACTGAACTCAAGATTAATGAGAGTAAACTCCTGACCCGGCACCTTCAAACACGACACGAACTGTAAACTCCTTCCTGCCTGCCTGGACTATGACTTCTACTTCTGAACCTGATGATGGAACAACTCCTTCTTCCGATATTCTATTGTTGTTCGTCGTTATTCTTGAACTCCTTATTCTGTTCCTATGAGCTACTCTGTACTGAACCTTTATTTACTGGAGAGTAACCTCATTCAATCCCTCACCTGAACCTTCTTTCACTCCGTAACCTATTTAAACTGATCTTGATCCTCAACCTATTCCTATTTCTTCTTCTTCTTCGTAAGGAAGTCAAGACTGACGATGAATGAGAGAGAGTTGTAGAACGGAACTCAATGCACCTTCTTTCCCTCTTTTACTCGACTGTAAGGTAAGAAAGATTAATGAGAGAGAGTTGTAGAACAGAACTCAATGCACCAGATTGCCCTCTTCCCCTATTTACCTTATTCATGCCGGAACAGGAAGTCAAGAGGAAAGAAAGAAACCTTAACTTAACCCTTTTACTGATGGAACGAGGGAGGGTGGAACTATATCAGATCCTTTCTTGCTTTCACTCTTTTATTCTTTCACTGATCTGGATCCTCTGCCTGCCTACTTACTCAACCTCAACCCTCTCCTCCCTTTTCTTTTCTCGTCGAGCGTCTGAGACCCCTCTACAACTCGGTTTCATGTCTTCGACCCTCTCCTTTGTCGAGCGTCTTCGCCTCTTCGCCCTACGGGTCTCAGGGCTTCGCCCCTCTCCCTCTCGGTCGAGCTTCTTCGTCCCTTTTCCTTCTTTCACTCCTGAGGAGAACCCCGTAAACAAGTTCAGACTCAACAAGAATGAGAGAGAACTCTGCTTCAGCTTTTATTGACTCTATGTATGACCCATTTTTGAGGTGATTTGATAAGGTAAATAGAATAGGTGTTTGATTCACCCAACAGTAAACTCAGGAAACTGGAGGATCAGCTCATGAACCTGCCTGCCCCTTCACCGGGTACGGTAAAGCGTCTTCGCCCCTAAACCGGGTACAGTTTCGTGTCTTCGCCTCTTCGCCCTACGGGTCTCAAGGCTTCGCCCCTGCCTGAACCGATGGATATTTCTTTCTTTCACTCTTTTACTTGACTGCCTTGCCTCTATGTAAGAAAGATGATTGATTTCTCCCTATTCTATTGATGGATTCTTTCTCCTTTCACTTATACTATTTATAGTTTGTAAAGCTGCTAATTAATTTAATATCCCTGATGAAAATGTAAGAGAGTCAGTCAGAATGTATTGTCTTTGTCTCGAGCTTCAAACACTACTGAACCTCTCAGTTTCACAATTTCATTTCCTTGACCTCCCCTATCGGTTTCACGGCTTCGCCCCTGCCCCTCTCCAACTCGGTTTCAGAATTTCATTTCCTTCACCTCCTCTTAAGGTTGAACAATTTCATTTCCTGCCCTTCTATGACCTTCTTTCACTCTTTTACTCGACTGCCTGTAAGTAAGCAAGATGAATGAGCCGGAACAGGCAGGAAAGACTGAACTCAAGATGAAACCTCAAACCTCTTCCTATTTATTCCTTCAAACACGAACAACAGTAAAGAAAGACTCACTGTCAGACTCCACTCAAGATTCAACCTCAAACCGTAACCTTCTTGCTTTCTCTTCTCCTTCACCTTCGGGAACTGTAAGAAACTCGTACTCAACCGAAACCCTGTCCCTCTCCCTATCGGTAAAGCAATTAATTCCATTTCCTGCCCCTCGGCGCTGAGCTTACCTCCTTCTTTCTTCTTTCCTTTCACTGATTGAACTAGGTAAAGCATATTCTCCTCTTCCCGCTCCTTGATTGAACGAGGTAAAGTGTCTGTCTTCGCCCCTTCTCCAACTCGGTTTCATGTCTTCGCCCCTGAACTACTTCCCTGGACTGATTGAACTCCGGGGTAAAAGGTCTTTGATTGAACGAACTGTACCCTCTGAACTACTGATCTTTCTCTGTTCTTTCCCTTCTTTCATTGTAAACTGGTAAGGAATGAATCTTAGCTCTGTCTCTGATCTTTCTCCTTACTTAATTCTTGTTATTGTTAAGGAAGTGATTGTGAGTTATTCTTTAACTGTAAACAAGGGAAACTGCTTCACCTGTCGGTTTCCCAATTGCATTGCCTGCCCCTAATTTCACTCTGTAAACTCCTTCACCTATCGGTTGAACAATTCCATTGCCTGAACCTGATTAAACCTATTGTATTGTGATTCTTTCTCCTGTCTGAACCTATGGATTCTTGAACTCGGTAAACAGGAGGAGCATCAGGTAAAGCTCCTTCCCCTCTTATTCCCCCTTCCCTGATTGAACAGTAAACTAAGGCTGAAACTCAAGACGAAACGAAAGCAAGATGAATTCTTTAACGGATCTTTCTCCTCTGCCTACTTACTCATTCACCTATTTATTCTTTGACTTCTTTCACAGTAAGCTAAGACGAAACGAAAGCAAGATGAATTCTTTAACTGATCTTTCTCCTTTCAAAGACTCTTTTACTGTCCTGTGTAAGTAAGAAAGATTAATTCGACTCAATTCCTTGCAGCTCAATTACCTTCCCCTATTTATGAACTGTAAAGTGGTGAAGTAACTAATGAATTTCCTCTCCCTGAACTGTAAACAAGGGAAAGCCGCTAATGTACTCTCTCTCCCTTTTCTTTCCTATTTCTTCTTTCGCTCGGGGTAAAGCAAAGCAGCTGGCCGATCGATCTGACCTCATTCCCTTCTTTCTTTCACCTATGGATTCTGAGTCAACTCCTGGAGTATTACTTCTGACTTCTGACCCACCCTTCTTTCACTCCTGCTGAGCCTATACCTATTTATTTCTTCTTTTTCTGATCTTTCTCCTCTCACAGCTACTACTTATTCACCTTTGCTCAGCTTTGACTGATTGAACAAGGTCTCGTGGCTTCTCTGCTTCAATCCTTCTGTGGAACTCCGGAACCGATATGACCTTCCCTTCTTGAACAGTAAACGAGGTAACTGGATGAGAAAGTGTTGAAAGACTCCTTATGAGTTCTCCTTCCCCTGCCCCGATATGCCCTGAGCTACTTCTGAACCTATTTCTTCTGGAACAAAGAGTAAACTCGGCTTCGAGGCCTTGCCTGAACTATTCTATTCTTGAACAAGGTAAAGCGGCTTCGCTCAATCACCTGTCCGTCCTTTACAGTTGAGTAAATGAATGAAAAGAGAAAGAGAAGAGAAGCGACTGAACCCGAACCCTTTTATTCTTGAACTTAATCTTTCACTCGGTAAACTCAATCACTTTCAGAACCTTAGCCTGAACCTTTATTTAGAGAAACATAATGGATTGAAGACGAAGAAGAATCAGATATTCGCTGAGCTACTGACCCTGAACCTTCTTTCACTCCTCTCCCTTCCGGTCTCGCTGTTGAACGAGTTCGCCTGTACACCTCGGGCTCACCGCTTTCGCTCCTTTCCCTGTCGGTCTCGCAGCTTCGCTTATTCGCCTCGTAAACTCGGTCTCACAATTCCTTCACCTCCTCTGTCGGTTTCACAGCTTCGCTCCTGCCCCTCTCCCTCTTGGTCGAGTTGCTTTCGCTCCTTCCCCTCTCCCTTCCTTATTGAATGAACTGGTTGGGTTTGAATCACTATTCTTGATCTGATCCTTTCTTTCACTCTTTGGCTGACTCGGAGGTAAAGCATATGAAATCCTTCTTTCACTAGCTGGGGTTGAATCACTACTATTCTTGATCTGATCCTTTCTTTCACTCTGTTACGATATTCCCTTATTGTTTGTGAGTTATTCTTGAACGAACTCTTTTACTCATTCTCCCTGAACAGTAACTAACCAAGCCAAGGGAAAGAGGGATTTGCTCATTCACCTGAACCGGAACAAAGAAGTGAGAGGAAAGAGACTGACCTACTGAACCTGAACCAACTAGACCCGCTAGAGTAGAGACTGAAAGAAAGAAGGTAGACGAAAGAAGAATGAGACTTTCCAGTGATGGGGAAAATCAATTCCGATTCAATCCTTCTACTCTCCATTACTGTGTTAGAAGGGAGAGTCAATTCCTTGTAGCTCCTTCACCTTTTCCTGATGTAACTGGGGTTTCACTATTCTTAATCTTATCCCCTTTCTTTTCTTTTACTCACTCTCCTGTAAGCAAGATTCATTCTCTTTTTTAACTCCTTGTGTTGTGCAGTTCAGTTCTTGTAAGTTATTCTCAGGAAAGGAAGTGATTGTTCTGTTCACCTGTCCCTATTTCTTATTTTACTCGTTGTTAAAGCAGCAGTATGATCTGCTCCTCCTTCAATCCTTCTTTCACGGTAAACTACTGAACCTATTTCTTTCTTCTTTCATTCGGTAAAGAAAGCAGCTTCGCTCAATCACCTGTCCTTTCTCGTCTCGCTACTTACTCTGTAACAGTAAGGAAAGACTTAAGCAAGACAAGATTAACGATCAATAACTACTTCCCCTCTATTTTCCCTGAACTACTGAACCTTCTGGAACTGTAAGAATCAGGTCAAGCTCAATCACCTGTCCTTTCCCGTCGAGCAGCTACTTA
>NW_019646474.1:13000-26094 GCF_002806865.2 Cucurbita pepo subsp. pepo
CCGAGGTGTAGAGGCGAACGAGTTCAACTGTGAGACCGAGAGGGAGAGGGGAAGGGGCGGAGCCACTTTAACGAGTTGTAGAGGGGCAGGGGCGAAGCCGTGAAACCGAGTTTACGAGGTTCAGGGTCAGGAGAGAAAGAAGGAGAGAATATGCTCTCATGAATAAGGAAGGAGTAGGAGTATTGATCTTTGTCTTTGTCAAATCAGGGAATACATGGGAAGAAGCAAGCAGAACAGACCGAGCTCAAGAAGGTTCCTTCAGTAGTTCACTCTCATTCAATTCTTGTTGAGTCTTTCCTTTGATTCTAGCTCGAACTGTAAAGATAAAGGAGTTCAGGAGCCAGCCAGAGTTCAGTCTAATTCCTCTTTCGTCTTTCCTTTCGAATGCATTACCTCGGTCAATCAGGTGAATAGAGAGTCCATTCATTAGATTAGCAGCTTTACCCTGGGAAATGAATGAGTAAGTAGGGAGAGGAGCAAAGCAACTCGAAGAGGAGAGGAGTGAGGTCTCATCTTCTTTTTCAGTGTTTGAAGGTTCAGCATCATTCTTCCTTGTTTCTTACAGGAGGGAGAGGCAAAGAGTGGTTGAAGGGAGAGGTGAACAATCACTGATAATAACGAACAATAACGGAACAAGGGGCGAAGCAAGCCTATTTACCTCCCTCGTTCAATCAGGAAAAGGGTCAGGAGTAAGTGAGGAGACAGATTAGTTAAAGAATGAATCTTGAGTTTCGGCTTTCCCTTATTCAATGGCCTAAAAAATAGGGGGAGGCAATGGAATTGTGAGACCCATAGAATGGGCGAATGAGCGAAGCAGCTCAACCGCTAGAGAGAGGAGGACGTGTTTCGTCTTGACTTGTTGTAGAGGTGGAATAAATAGGTAAAGGAGAATGCATCTTGAGTAGAGAAGGGACAGGTTCCTCGGAGCAAATAGACCTACAGAAGGGAATGAGACCGACCAATAGAAGAAGGAGGGAAAGAAGGTTCAGGTTCATTAAGCTTTAGTTTCAGATTGACTTTCAACACTTTCTTTTTCAGGAGAAAGATCAGAGCTAAGATTCCCAGTTTACAGTTATCGAGTGAAAGAAGGAGAGAATATCCAAGTTCAGGAGTGAAGCGGTGAGCCCGAGTTTATGAGGCGAACGAGCGAAGCAGCGAAGACTGGAAAGGAGAGGAGCTGATCATCCAGCCCAGCCCATTTCCCTCGTAAAAGAGTAGTTTCAGGTTCAGGTTCAGTAGTTCAGGATCATGAATCTTTCATTAGATTCTTCAATCAATGAATGAATTGACTCTCTCTCCCTTGTTCCCGTTCAGTAGTTCAGTCTCTTTCCTATCCCTTCTTTCTTGAACAGTAAAGTCGTCTTCATCTTGTCTTGCTTCAGTCTTTCCTTTCTCGAATCTTTACTCTCCTGTAAAGAAAGGTTCTTCTTCTAGCTTTACCGAGTTAAAGAGTTCCATCAGGTTCATGCAATGCAATTGTGAGACCGATAGGTGAATGAGAAGATCATGAATAAGTAAGGAGTATAGCTCTTTTTCTTTTACCGACTGTAAGAAGGAGCTCAAACGCTCGAACAACCTTTCTCTTTGTTTACTTGAATAAATAGGTGACGGAGTGAACTCGAATGAATCTTGAGTTTCGTCTTGACTTGATGAATAAGGCAATGGAATTGTAAGACCAATAGAATAGGTGAAAGAAGAAATAGGAAAAGGAGGGAGGGGATAAGTAAAAGAGTGAAAGAAGAAATAGGATCCGGAGTTCAGTAGTTGAGTCTCATTCATCTTTCATTAGAGAATAAATATCAAAAGAATAGGAACAGGAGAAGGAATCTTTCTTTCGGCTTTCCTCCTCTCCCTGATTTCCTTCCGGTTCAGGGTCAGTTGCTTCTCTTTCATTGAATGAATTTACTCGACTATAAAGAAAGGTTCCGGTTCAGGGTCATGAGTTGCTTCTCTTTCATTTTCTTCTTCTTTCACTAGGGGTTCATCACTATTCTGGAACGGTAAACAAACTCTCTAATCTTTCTCCTTAGTCTTTAGAAAGGTAAACAAGAATTAATGTTTCGATTTGACTTTCTCTTTTACCAAGTGTAAAGTTCAGGGGAAGGTAAGAAGTTACATCGGGTTCCGGTGAAGGTTCTTCAAATAGCGCTTTACAGAGTGAAAGGTGAAGGGACAAGTGATTGAGTTCAGGCTAATTCATCGATAGTCTTTGTTTACAGTTCGTGAAAGAAAAGAGCTACTGAATTCATCCTTCTTTCGGCTTTACCTTGAGGCAGTCGAGTAAAAGAGTGAAATCAGGGGAAGGAGCGAAGCAAGCTGTGTGAGACCCATAGGTAATCTCAGCCCATTTATTTACCTTGTGAAAGAAAGGAGAAGATCAAGGGTTCCGGAGTTCAGGATCATGAATCCTTCTTACAGGAGAGGAAAAGAAAAGGAGAAAGAATCAATCAATAGGAATAGGAGCGAAAGCAACTCGACCAAGAGGGAGAGGAGCGAAAGCAGTGAGACCGAGTGTACGAGGCGAACGAGCGAAAGCTGTGAGACTGTAAAGGAGAGGAGCGAAAGATGTGAGACAAAATAAAGCGAAGGCAATGGAATTATGAGACCGAGTTTACGAGGCGAACGAGCTTCGACAGCTCAACCGATAGGGAGAGGAGCGAAGGCTGTGAAACCGACAGGTTCAGGAGTGAACTCTCATTCATCTTGAGTTCGTTGCGTCTTTTACAAGGGAGAGAGTCCATGAATTAGCGACTTCTTTACCTCGTTCAATCAAAGAGATAGTTCAACCCTTTCTCCTGTAATTGTCTTCTTCTTCTTCTTTCACTGTACAGTCTCATTCTCATCTTGATTCTTCTTCAACCCTTAGCAGCCCTGTTCTGTCTCATTCATCTTGTCTTGCTTTAGTCTCCCTGAGAAGGTTCTTATCATCCTGCCGCTTTACTTACCTTGTTCAATCAGTCAAAGGTTTGAGGTTGATTCTTTCCTTCCTGTAAACTCTCATTAATGTGGATTCTCCCTTCCTATTTATTCTTGAACTGTACGGATAGGAAAAGGTTTTAGGTTGAGTCTTTCTCCTTCCTGTGAAAGAAGGTCAAGTAATATCGGGGCAGGTTCTGATTCTAGCTTTACCTTCTTCAATCCGTAATAGTCAAAGGCAATGGAATTTCAGCTGCGAGACGGGTTCAAGAGTTCAATCTGGTTCTGGTTCTGGTTCAGTAGCTCAAGGTTTCGGTGGAGTCAATCAATTCTCTTTTCTTTTCCTTACTCTCCTGTTCTGTCTCATTAATCTTTCTTGTCTTGCTTTCGTCTTTCAAAGCTGCTAATGAATGGACTCTCTCTTTACGGGGTAAATAGGTGAGAAGGTTAAATAGCTCAGTCAGGGAAGTCTCATGAGTTCAAGAAGGTGATTGAAGTAGTTCTGTCGTCTTCTTCTTTAGTTTCTTCTTTCCTTTCGTTGAGTCTTGAAACACTTGATGAATAAGGATCTTGAGCTGCTCAAGAATAAATAGGTTCCAGATTTCATTCATAAGGGAAATAGGGGAAGGAGCGAAGCGATGAGTCCGAGGTTACCAGGCGAATGAGCGAAGCCACGAGACTAGAAGAGGAGAGGAGTTCACTCTTTCTTTCATTCTCTTTTCTTCTTATTAGATAAAGAAAGGGTAAAGGACAGGTTCAGTAGTTCAGGCAATGGAATTGCGAGACCGAGTTCCATCAGGTCGAATGAGCGAAGCTGCGAGACCGGTAGGGAGAGGATAAAGAGTCTTGAGTTTCGTCTTGACTGACAGTTCAGTCTCATTCATCTCGAGTTTCGTCTTGACTTCCTGTTCAGGAGAATTCATCCTTCTTCTTCTTTGACAAGAGAGAGTAAATAAATTCATTAGCGGCTTTACAGTCAGTGAATAAATAGTTCAAAACCCGAGCCAAAGAAGAAATAGGAAGAAAGAAAAGTCTAATTCATCTTGAGTTGAGTCCTCGTTTACAGTTCGGTCAAGAAAAGAGCTACTGATACTTCACTCACCCATTTACCAAGTTCTTTCAGTAGTTCAGCAGGTTACCTTGCTCAATGACAAATAGGGAATATCGTCAAAAGGTGAAGGAGCTTTCTTTCCCTTGTTCAAGAATAGTAAAGGAGAAAGAAGAAGAAGAAATCAAATAGGTTACGGCAATGGAATTGTGAGACCGAGTTTACGAGGCGAACGAGCGAAAGCGGCTCGAACCATAGCAAGAGGAGTGAGGTCTCATTAAGCAGAGAGATCAGAGCCAAAGCTAAGCCACTTTACAGTTTACTCTGAAAGAAAGAAGGGGAATGAGTAAGTAGCAAGAGGAGCGAAGCAATAAGACCCTAAAATAGCTTTACACCTATTTACCCAGTTCAATGAAAGAAGAAATAGGAAATAGGTATAGGTCAGGGAATCCAGTATAAGGGGAAGGAGTTAAGTCCAATTCATCTCTTTTCTTTCATCTTAGTTTACCGTTCAAGAATAAATAGGGGAAAGCAAGCAAGAGGGTGAAGGAGAATTCTTGTTGGTTGGTTGGTTGGTTAAGTCTTTCCTTTCTCTTTGGTTCTTTACTCTTCCTTCCTTAAAAGGGTGTCGGTTCAGTCTATTGAATAAGGAGTCTTTCCTTCCATCTTAGCTTGTGAAAGAATAGCTCAACCCTCGCGGTCAAGCAAGAAATAGGTTCAAGAATAAATAGGTATAGGCAATGGAATTGTGGACAGGTGAATGAGAAGGAATCAAGAGTCTTTCCTCTCCCTTCCCTTCGAGAATTGTAAACTCTCTCTCTCTTGCATTCTCCCTAATAAAAAAGGTAAAGAAAAGAGCTACTTCAACTGAATATGCTTTACAGAGTTCAATCAGTCGAATTAATCTTTTGGCTTTCCCCTTTTACCGAGAACAAAGAATAGTGAAAGAAGCAAACTCATTTACCTTGTCTTTGAATAAAGAAAGATGAGCCCGAGGAGAAGGAGCTAGGTGCAGGAGAAAGAATACGCTTTGCTTTACCTTGCTTGCCTTGGTCAATAAGGAATAAATAGGAGAAAAGTAGTTCACTTGAATCTTGAGTTGACGTTGAGTCTTTCCTTACAAATTACCTCGGAAATGACCTCTTTAATAAATAGGGAGAGGTGAAGTAGTTATTGAGTTTAGGATAATGGAAAATGAATCCGGAGTAGAGTCTTTAGAGTTGTAGAATAGAACTCAATGCACCAGATTGCCCTCTTCACCTATTTACCTTATTCATGTCGGAACAGGAAGTCAAGAGGAAAGAAAGAAAGAAACCTTAACTTAACCCTTTTACTGATGGAACGAGGGAGGGTGGAACTATATCTGATCCTTTCTTGCTTTCACTCTTTTATTCTTTCACTGATCTGGATCCTCTGCCTGCCTACTTACTCAACCTCAACCCTCTCCTCCCTTTTCTTTTCTCATCGAGCGTCTGAGACCCCTCTACAACTCGGTTTCTTTTCTCATCTGGATCCTCGGTTTCATGTTCTTTACTCTTCCTTCCTTAAAAGGGTGTCGGTTTAGTCTAACGAATAAGGAGTCTTTCCTTCCGTCTTAGCTTGTGAAAGAATAGGTATAGGCAATGGAATTGTGGACAGGTGAATGAGAAGGNGCCTGCCTACTTACTCAACCTCAACCCTCTCCTCCCTTTTCTTTTCTCGTCGAGCGTCTGAGACCCCTCTACAACTCGGTTTCATGTCTTCGACCCTCTCCTTTGTCGAGCGTCTTCGCCTCTTCGCCCTACGGGTCTCAGGGCTTCGCCCCTCTCCCTCTCGGTCGAGCTTCTTCGTCCCTTTTCCTTCTTTCACTCCTGAGGAGAACCCCGTAAACAAGTTCAGACTCAACAAGAATGAGAGAGAACTCTGCTTCAGCTTTTGTTGACTGATATGAACCAAGAGACATCATTCATACAATATACTTCAATGAAGATGTGAAGAAAATGTTGTCAAAATAGATTTTGAAATTGAGAATAGAATTTCTATTTTAGCTTTGTTGAGAGCTAANATTGTCTTTGAATAATGAAAGAGGAGCCCGAGGAGAAGGAGCTAGGTGCAGGAGAAAGAATACGCTTTGCTTTACCTTGCTTGCCTTGGTCAATAAGGAATAAATAGGAGAAAAGTAGTTCACTTGAATCTTGAGTTGACGTTGAGTCTTTCCTTACAAATTACCTCGGAAATGACCTCTTTAATAAATAGGGAGAGGTGAAGTAGTTATTGAGTTTAGGATAATGGAAAATGAATCCGGAGTAGAGTCTTTCCTTTCTCTTTGGCTTTTACCTTACCGACTGACTGTAAATGAACAAGAACTGAAGGCAATGGAGTTTACAAGCAAGAGAGTCAAGTCAATGCCTCAGCTGCTTTACCTTGTGAATAAATAGATAGGTGCAGGCGAAGTAGTTCAGTTCGTTCACTCTCATTCTTGGTGAGTCTTGACTTACAGTTCCGGATCAAGAATAAGAAGAATAAATAGAGAATAGAAAAGGGGAAGGAAATAGAATTGCTTTACCGAGTTGTAGAGGTGACCGTTTGAGGTTGAATCTTGAGTAGAGTCTTTCTGAGAACTAATTACCTAAAAAATAGCCCTAAAAATAGACATAAGATAGGAAAATAGCCAGCCATATAAGGGAAGGATAGAATTTGCAAAGAAATGGTCCGTCAGAGGGAAAGAAGGGAAAGAACAAGAACTTCAGGCAATAGAGGGTCAGGCAATGGAGCAAACAGAAGGAGTTTACCTCGCCTCGTCTATAAAGAATACTTCAAGAATAACGAAGACGAACGGAACAAGTAGTTCAGGATAATGCAGCTTGAGTTCAGTCTTTACTTACTTAATGAAAGAACGGCGGCTTTACCGAGTGAGAATGACAATAGGGAATATCGTCTTTGCTTTGGTGAAGGTCAGGTTAGTTAAATAAAGGTTCCGGAGCTCAGCCACTCTCATTCATCTCTTTTACCGACTGACTGGAAGGGATAGGGAATATCGGGTCCGATTCAGGTTCCTCAAATAGCTTGACCGCAGGGTAAAAGAGTGAAAGGATCAAGCAAGCAAGAGAAGTTAAAGAAGAAATAGGTGAAGGAGCTTTACCGAGGGCAATCTAGCTCAGTCATAAGGAGTCTTGATCCTTGACAGTGAAGTGCAAGTCCATGAATTAGCTACTCAACCAACCTAGTGAAAGAATAGTTAGTGAAAGAGAGTCAATTCATTAGCTGCTTTACCTTATCAGTCCAATCAATGCAGGGCAGGCAGAGGCAGGGTTACCAGAATCTTCTCTGGGCAAAAAACTGAATCCGGGAGAACTGACTTAACCTTTTGACTTACCCATAAAATAAGAGGAAGGGAATCAAAGAAAGCCTATTTACCTCGGAAAAGAGAAAAGAGCTACTGTACTGAATTCACTCATTTACCCAGGCAAAGAAGAAATAGGAAAAGAAAAGGAGAGAGAGGAGGTTACAGTTCCAGAAGGAGAGAAGCTGCTTTACCCAGTAAAAGAAAAGAGATACTAAATGAATATGCTTTACCTTCTGAAAGAAAAAATAGGAATAAGGAGACCGAATCCATAGGGGCAGGAGTTTACCTCTTTCCTTCCTGGTCAGTCGAATTAAAGGTTCAGGATAGATAATTAATAAGGAGTCTTTGGTTACAGGCGAGTAAATTCATTGAATACGCTTTACAGACTGAAATTGCTTAAAACATAGGTAAAAGAGGAGTCAAGGAGAGAAGGAGAGAAGCTAAGCTTACCGAGCCAAGATCAGGAAAAGGGGGTCGGTTGAGTCTAATTAATCTTTCTTCTTCTTTGACTGCTCAGGGATATTAAATTCATTAGCTGCCTCCATCCCTCGGTTACTGTGAAAGAGTGAAATGGCCTAAAAAATAGGGAATATCGTCTTCTTTGGTTCAGGATCAAGATCAGTTAAAGAACGAATAACTCACACACAATAACTGTTCAGGAGAAAGAGAAGTTCAATCAGGTTACGGAGAAAGAATGAATGAATGAATCTTGCGAGAGTCTTGACTTCCTGTTCACAATCACTTCCTGAGAATAAGGAACACTAACTGATTGCTGGTAATGTAATATCGGTTACGGAGCTCAATCTGGTTCATGAGTGAAAGCAAGAAAAAGAAGGTTACGGTTCAGTAGCGGATCAGCCAGCCAACTCGCCAGCCAACCCGCCTATTTACGAGTTCAATAAGTCTAATTAATCGATAGTCTTTCCTCTACCTTCTTTCATTCATTTCTTACTCGACTCTAAACTAAAGTGAAGGTGATTGAGTGAAGTTCTACAACTATAATGCATCTAGAGGAGTTACATACAGTTCCTGAAAGCAAGAAGGAGCAAAGAGACTGAGTTAAGGGAATGAGATCAATAGAATAATAGGTGAAGGAGATCCGCAATAAGACAGATGGAACAGTAAGAAAGGAAGGAGCTTGACCTGATGATTGATCATCCTGCCTATTTACCTAGAAAAACCAGAGTGAAAGAAGGATTGAATGAATATGCTTTACTTTATCAGTCCAATCAATGCAGGGTTACCAGAAGAGGGAGTAAGGAGCCAGACGAGAAGATCAGAGGCAAGGACAGAAGATGGATGTTTTAACCAATCTATTTACCGAGTGAAAGAAGGAAAAGGGACGAAGAAGCTCGACCGAGAGGGAGAGGGGCGAAGCCCTGAGACCCGTAGGGCGAAGAGGCGAAGACGCTCGACAAAGGAGAGGGTCAAAGACGTGAGAAAAGGGAGGAGAGGGTTTCGCTTTAGTATTAGTTTGTTTACAAAGAAGAAATAGGCGAAAGAGTTTAAGGTTCCGATAATATCAGAAAAGGGGAAGGGGGTTACCTTGAACAAGAACTGAAGTAAAGGTCATGTCGGGAGAGGTGACGGAGAAGAGAATAAATCTTTTGGCTTTCTCTGTCTTTCATTCTCTCTCTATAAAGGTTCAGGGACAGGGGCGAAGCCCTGAGACCCGTAGGGTGAAGAGGCGAAGACACGAGAAGAGAGGGAGAGGAGTGAAATCCGATTCAATAGGTCACTCTCATTCTTGGTGAGTCTTTCCTTCCGAATTACCTAAGAGTGAAATCTGGCTCATGAATCTGGAGTTTAGTCTTTCTTTACCGGTCAGGCAGAGGAAATGAAGACGCTTAGCAGCTTTACCGAGTTCAAGAATAGTGAAACTGAAGGTCATATCGGTTCAGGTTCGTCAAATAGCTTTACCTTCTGAAAGTGTGAAATCAGAAGAATGAGTTTAAGGTTCCGCTAATATCAGAAAAGGGGAAGGTGCGAAGCCACGAGAAGGAGTTCAAGCAAGAAGAGATTCCATTCAATTCTCAGCCTAGTGAAATGACCCAAAACATAGGGAGAGGGGAACAATCACTTCCTTATAATAACTCACATTCACCTATTTCCCTTGGGAACTCTGAAATCCGGGACAGGCTAAGTAGTTATTGATCATTATTCTCTCTTCTTCTTTTACAGTTACAGTTCAGGGAGAGGAGAGGGAGCGAAGACAGAGTGGTTAAAGGCTCAGTCGAAACATGAGAGGATTCTATTTGAAGAACCTTTACAGGCAGAGGAAATGAATTAGTTGCTTGACCGGAGACTCCATCACCGAGAAAGAAGCGAACCAACACCTATTTAGGTACGAAAGGTGAAGGAAAGAAGAAGAAGAGACCGACCGGCCATACGTCCTGGGAAGGAGAAGGAATCCATCGAGTTACATACAGTTCGTCAAAGAAAAGAGCTACTGAACCAACAACCAACCAATTTACCTTACCGAGTGAAAGAGAAAGAATAACCTATTTACTACCTTAGTGAAACCCAAGTGTTTGAAGGTTCAGGTTCGTTCAGGAGAAAGAAGGAAAAGCGTGTCGGTTCAGTCTCCTTCAATCCTTCTGGAACAAGGTAAAGCATATTCAATAAATCCTTCTTGCTTGAGTGTTTACAGTTAAAGAATCATCCAGAGCAGAAGAAGACGACGAGAATAGGTTACGGAGTTCAGGAGAAAGACAAGAAAAGGAATCATACAGCCATAGGTTCATGAGAAGAGAAAGAAAAACTCAATTCAGAGAATAAGGAGAAACAAAGAAGAAATTGGAAATAGGTATGTATAGGTGGTCAGGTAATCAAGTAAGCCAGGGGAAGGTTTGAGGTTGAGTAGTTCAGTCGAATTCATCTTTCTCTTTGATAAAGGTTCAAGAGTCAGGAAAGTTAGCTAGCAAAAACTGCATAAGGTCGTAAAGTTATATTTAATTTTGGGAGGGTTCTCCTTTGCTAGGCAACTAACTAATTGTACTTGTGTGAAAATCTATGTTGAGATGGCCGAGTTGGTCTAAGGTGCCAAATTAAGGTTCTAGTCTAGGGTGTGGGTTCAAATCCCACTCTCAACTAACTAATATCTTTTTTCTTTTTTTATATTAAGATATGATATTTTGGAGATATATTTTAATAATTAGTTAGAGTTGTTAGTGTATATTTTATTTATTTACCCGATTTAGTTAGTTGTTAGTTAGAGTAAAGTTGTTAGTGTATATTTTATTTATTTACCCGATTTAGTTAGTTATATATTTTTCCTATTTTAGGTATTAGTTGATAGTTTGTATCCTATTTTGTATTAAGATATGATATTTTGGAGATATATTTTAATAATTAGTTAGAGTTGTTAGTGTATATTTTATTTATTTACCCGATTTAGTTAGTTGTTAGTTAGAGTAAAGTTGTTAGTGTATATTTTATTTATTTACCCGATTTAGTTAGTTATATATTTTTCCTATTTTAGGTATTAGTTGATAGTTTGTATCCTATTTTGTATTAAGATATGATATTTTGGAGATATATTTTAATAATTAGTTAGAGTTGTTAGTGTATATTTTATTTATTTACCCGATTTAGTTAGTTGTTAGTTAGAGTTGTTAGTGTATATTTTATTTATTTACCCGGTTTAGTTAGTTGTTAGTGTATATTTTATTTATTTACCCGATTTAGTTAGTTATATATTTTTTCTATTTTAGGTATTAGTTGATAGTTTGTATCCTATTTAAACGTGGTAAACATGAATGAAAATCATACTTTCGAACCCAATTCTATTTCTATTTCTCATTCTTAACATGGTATCAGAGCACCGATCTTGGTGTTCTTAAATATCAAAATTTCTTTTATGGCGGAATCATCCAAATCCTGCTTCAAAATTTCGGATGTTGATTTAACACATCCTTACTATATTCATTATATATATTCACTTGTTCCAATGAAATTAAATGGAGCAAATTACCAGGATATTCACTTGTTCCAATGAAATTAAATGAAGCAAATTACCAATCATGGAGTAAATCAGTTATGTATGCTCTTATTGCCGAGAAGAAAATCGGCTTCATTGATGGCACAATTGAAGAACCGTCTCAAGATGCAAATTCAACAGAATTTGAACTTTGGAATCAGTGCAATAGTATGATAATATCTTGGTTAACTCATTCCGTTGAAGCAGATATTGTTGGCTTTTCGCCTTAATCTCAAATTAATTAATTTTAATTAATTAATTAATTGATGTTTTGATGATAACTACCTTCAATTATTAACCATTCTCTGTATTTTTGTCCACAGTGTAAGGTTGGAAATAACGATTTCAAGTCTTTTTTGGTTCACTCAAATTAGAGATAAAACGAAGAAGTTTCAGTCAAAACAAGATACCCGACGTGATGATGCTGAGACAAAATTGACATCATGGACCAATCAAATTCAAAACAAGATACCCGACGTGGTGATGTTGAGACAAAATTGACATCATGGACCAATCAAATTCAAAACAAGATACCTGACGTGATGATGTGGTGACAAAATTGACATCATGAACCAAGCGGCAAAATTGACATCATAGACCAATCAAAGTATGACTTTTACAAATTTGGTAGAGTAACAATGGTGTAGTTTTCAATTACATTTATAAAAGTTTTCCATTACTTTTAAATTAAAAAGAGGAGTATTTCAATTATAAAATCATTTCAATTATATTTATAAAAGTTTCGTCACTTTTAAATGTAAATAAAATCTTTTAAATGGAAAAAAATTATAAAGATTTTATTTACATTTATGAAAACTAGTTGTTACTTTTAAATGAAAAGATTATAATGATTTCATTTATGAAAACGAGTTATTACTTTTAAATGGAAAGAAATTATAATGATTTCATTTAGTTTCATAAAGATAATTATTTGAATTACAAAATCATTTCAATTATAAAGATTTTATTTACGTTTATAAAACTTTTATTTATTTTTAAAATGGTTCATTAACATTTTTTTATATTATTACATTTAAATATATATATATATTTTATATATTTTTATATATATATATATATAATAAAAATGAATTTAAACTGTTTTTACTATTGATTTAAAATAATTTATATATATATATAAAGTTAAATGAAACATGTGGTCTATAACTTTTTACGATAAATTTAAAAAAAAAAAATATATATATATATATATATATATATTTAAAGTTAAATGAAACATGTGGTCTATAACTTTTTACGATAAATTTAAAAATAAATAAATATTATTTTTTGTGATCCACGTTTCGGTTCACGTTTTAGTGGTCTGTATCAATTCCTATTTTTACAACTTGATCACTATTTAAACTCATCACCTCTTCGTATTTTTTCACAACACAACACACAGAACATTTGTTTCCTCTATTACTTCAGAGTGTTGTGGTGTGTTTTTGTAAGATTTCAAACAATTGTACCGGTTTGATCCTGAGCCGTGGAAAGGATTGAATTTACGCTTGAACTCGTAAAAAGAGCGGTGTACCGATTTGATCCTGTGATAAGATAAGGAATCAACTACAAGGGGAATAAGATTCGAATTACCTTGTTGATCGAATATCTCAAGGCAAGAACACTTGATTGAGATTTGAATCACTCCACAAGCAAGATCGATCATGTCTAGCTTGAATGACTCTTGTTGATCAAATATCTCAAACACTTGTTTGAGATTCGAATCACTCCACAAGCAAGATTGATCATGTCGAGCTTGAATGATTCTACATGCAATCTAAACTACATAGAATTGCAAAGAAACTTAGCCATTGGCTAAAGAA
>NW_019646474.1:27108-41395 GCF_002806865.2 Cucurbita pepo subsp. pepo
AGATGAAAACACCTATTTATTTACCGAGTCTTTGAAGGGAAAGATCAGAGAAGAGAAAGATCAGGCAATGGAATTATGAGACCTATAGGTAAGTCATCTCAGCCTATTTATTTACCGAGTTCAAGAAAGGATCAGATCAGAGAAAGAATTCATCTTTCGGGTTTACAGTTCGTTCCGGAATAAATAGGAGCCGGAGGAGAAGGAGGTTCTGTCTCATTCATCTTTCATTTGATTCTATCACAGTAAAGGAGAAAGATAAAGGAGTTCAGGTTCAGTAGTTCAGTCTCTTGCTTTCTCTTTTCTTTGATTTACTCGACTGTAAAGGATTTCCATTCATCTTGTCTTGCTTCAGTCTTTCTCCTTATTATTTAGAAAGGTTACGGAGAATGAATCTTTCGGCTTTCTTCAAACACTGTAACCTCGGTTCAGTCGCTTCTCTTTCTGCTTCCGCTTATTCATCAAGGTAAACTTGAATTAATGTTGAGTCTTGTCTTTCTCTTTTACAGTTCAGGGAGAGAGAGTCAAGTCAATTCATTAGCTACTGAGTCAACCTATTTCCCTTGTTTCTAGTTCAGTGAATAAATGGGTTCCGGAGCAGTGCAGTTAAGAAGGAATATCTGATTCTGCATCTTACCTTACTCAATCTTTCCTTTCTCTGATTCTTTTATTCTGTAAAGGTTCCTTCCGAACTATCTCTTTTCTTTCCTCTTCTGTAAAGTCAGGGAATGGAATAGAGTCGAGTATAAGGTTCTGGGAAGGTCATATCAGTTCAGGAGCTAAAAGCAGCACACCAACATCATTCTAATCCAAGCCTAGTTTACGAGGGGTGAAACAGCGAGACCGAGTGAAAGAGTGAAAGAAGGAATTTTTTGGATTTACTTACAGTTAAGTCGAATTGATTCTTCGATAGTCTTGACTTCCTGTTCCAGAGCTTGACCTTCAGATAGTTGTAGAGGGGTGAAACAGCTCGACCGAGAGGGAGAGGGGAAGGGGCGAAGCCGTGAAACTGACAGGTGAATGAAATGGAATTGCTTTACCGAGTTTACGAGGTTCAGGTTTTCCCTTTCTTCCTTCCTGACTGTTGAGTCTCATTCATCTCTCTCTTTTCGTCAGGTGCCGGTGAAGGATTTCATTCATTTATGTATAAGAACAGGTGGGTGATTGACCGAAGTTGCTTTACCTCCTGTCAGTGAATATCAATTACCGAGTAAAAGAAGGGACATGTTCAGGAGCAAATCTTTCTTTCATTTTCTCTCCAAGGTTCTTCTTCAAATAGCTTTACCTCCTCAGGGCAGGGAATAAAGGTGAAGGAGAATGAATCTCTCTCTTTTCGTCGGGTTCCGGAGTTCATTCATTTACTCGACTGTAATTGTCTTCTTCTTCTTCTTTCATTCTCTTTTCTTTGTGATTGACTGACTCTCCCCTTCCTGTAAAGTCTCATTCATCTTGTCTTGCTTCAGTCTTTGTTTACTGGTTTGTATAGAATCGACAGTTGTGTCGGTCAGAGAGAAAAGGAGTTTCCCTTGTTTACTTTGAATAATGAACCATAACTGCACAAGGCAATGGAATTGTGAGACCAATAGAATAGGTGATTGAGTGAAAGAAGGGACAGTAAATTCATTAGCTACTGAATGAACCTATTTACCGGACAGTTCGTGAAAGAAGAAGCAAACAGACAGACCGAGTTCAATCAAAGACCTATTCTAGGCTATTTACTTCGTTCAATCAGGAAAAGGTGGAGGAGAATGAAAAGGGGAATTAATCTTGAGTTTAGTCTTGACTTGAAAGAAACACTTTCAGAATAAGGAGACAGAATATATATATGCTTTACCGAGTGAAAGTGTGAAAGAAGAAGGTGAAGTGAACTCGAATGAATGCTGCTTCCCCGTCAACAACAACAAAAGAATGGATTGATTAAGGTGACAGAATGTTATCAGGAGACGAAGGAGCGAAGCTGCGAGACGAGAAGAGGAGAATAGAGCTACTTCATATGCTTTACCGAGTGAAAGAAGGAAAAGGTTTGAGGTTGAGTTGAATGATACTTCATATGCTTTACCTAGTGAAAGAAGGAAAAGGTTTAAGGTTGAGTTGAATGAATCTTTCTTCTTCTTTTCTTCCTTAACCCTATTTATTTACCTTGTGAAAGAGGGAAATCAATCTCTTCCATCCTTCATGCCTTGTTTACAGTTCTTCAATCAGGTTCAAGAGAAAGAAGAAATAGGAATAGAGCCGAAGGAGAGAGATAGTTGTAGAGGTGTAGGTCAGGTAATATCGTCAAAGGTTCTGGAGCTCAGCCTATTTACCTCCTTCAAGAAGAAATAGGGAATATCAGTTCAGGTACATGAGTTCAGTTCGTAAACCGTAAACTCTTATTAATCGATAGTCTTTGGTTACAGTTCCGAAAGTGATTGAGTTCAGTCTAATTCTTCGATAGTCTTTCCTTCCTTAAACCTAACGTAAAAGAAGAAGAAGAAGAATAAGTAGGTTACGAAGCAGTTAAGAAGGAATCGGAGAATGAATAGGAGTAAGTAGCTCGACGACTGTAAAGGGGAATGCATCTTGAGTTGAGTATTTGTTTACTGTCTTTGAATAAAGGGAATAGGGGTTCCGGTTCAGGGGTAGGGACAGGTTGAACTATCTCTTTGCTTTCCTCTCCCCGATTTCAAAGACTGTAAACTCAAATGAATCTTGAGTCTTGAGTTGAGTCTTGACTTCCAGTTCATAAGCTTCTCTTTCATTTCATTCATTTTACTCGACTGTATCAGGTCAGGTAATATCTATCGTAGAGTCAATTCATTGAATATGCTTTACCTCGTGAAGAAATAGGAAAAGGAGTTCAGTTCGTAATAAACTCTCATTCTTCTTTCGGCTTGACTTTCTCTTCTGTCTCTCAAATCTTTCCTTAAACCGGACTTACAAAGAGATAGTTAAAGCCTTGTCTTGTTTACGAGGTTTATGATAATTAACANCCGATTTCAAAGACTGTAAACTCGAATGAATCTTGAGTCTTGAGCTGAATCTTGACTTCCAGTTCATAAGCTTCTCTTTCATTTCATTCATTTACTCGACTGTATCAGGTCAGGTAATATCTATCGTAGAGTCAATTCATTGAATATGCTTTACCTCGTGAAGAAATAGGAAAAGGAGTTCAGTTCGTAATAAACTCTCATTCTTCTTTCGGCTTTACTTTCTCTTATNTCTTGTTTACGAGGTTCATGATAATTAATAGATAGAAGTAAGTAGCGAGACTGACTATAAAGGAGAAAGAATCTTGTCTTGCTTCAGTGTTTACAGTTCCATCTGGTGATGAAGGAGAGAAGCTGATAGTTGTTGGAGAGGTTCAGAGTAGTTAAGTTCTACAACTCTTTCATCTTTCAAAGCAGCTAATTCATAGACTCTCTCTTTACGGGGTATAAATAGGTGATTGAGTTTAGGATCAAGAGCAGTCAGTTAAAGAATCAATCAATAGGTTCCTTCAGTAGTTCAGTCGTCTTCATAAGGAGTTCAGTCTTAGTTTACCTTTATAGTTCTGGAATGAAGGAGCGAGCAAACAGACCTCGTTCAACACCTATTCCATTCTATTTACCAAGTGAAAGAATAGTCTTTGAATAATAACTCAACATAACAATAACAGATGCTAATGTAATAGAGAGAGAGAGGAGTGAAATCAGACGAAAAGGTTGAAGGTTCAGAGTCTTATTCATAAGCTTGAGTGTTTACAGTTCTTCAAGTGATTGAGTAAGCTAAAGCTAGAAAGAAAGGCTAAGACAGAGAGGACAAGAGCGCAGCAACGAGACAAATAGCTTTACCGCTGAGTCAAAGAATAGTTAATAGTTCCACCCACCCCAGTTCAATCTGGTTCAGGTCAGGTAATATCAGTTCAGGAAAGAGCTACTTTTCCCTCCTTCAATCTGGCAAGGGAATATCGTCTTTGGTTCAGGAAAGAAAAACAAACAAGAGCTACTTTGACCGAGTTCGAGAATAACTCACAATCATAAGAATTAAGGATCAAGGGGGCAGTTAAAGAATAAATAGGTAGGTAGGTTTAGTANTAAAGAATAAATAAGTAGGTAGGTTCAGGAGCGAAGCAGCTTTACCGACAGGGGAGGGGCAGGAGCGAAGCAGCTTTACCGACAAGGGAGGTGAAGGAGCTTTCCCGAGTTCAACAAGAAAGTTCCTTCAGTAGTTCATGGGTTTACCGTGTTTGAAGGAATAAATAGGGTTTTGGAGTTCAAGAAGGTTCTCATCCAGCTGCTTTACCTTGTTCTCGAAGGCAAGGGAATAGAATAGAGGTTGAGTCCACTAATTAATTTAATATCCCTTCTTTAACTGTAAAGGAGAAGGAATAAGAAGTTTAGTCTTTCAAGTAGAAGCAAAGAAGAAGAGGTTTCGGAGTTCTGTCTCGTCAGGTTCCGGTTCAGGTTCAGGGGAATGCATCGAGAGTCTTGACTTTCTAAGGGAGAGGGTCAGAGCATTAATCTTTGTTACAGGAAGAGTGTTTGAAGGGAAAGAGTGAAGTTCGTAATTGAGTCTTTGTTTATAGTTCAAAAATAGGTGACGGTTCGGTAGTTCTATCTCATTAATACTTTCTACAGGAGGGAGAGCCAAAGAGTTCCCATCAAGAACAAGTGAGGGTGAGGGAGTTCAGTCT
The DNA here is from genome assembly GCF_002806865.2 of Cucurbita pepo subsp. pepo. Taxonomy (NCBI): domain Eukaryota; kingdom Viridiplantae; phylum Streptophyta; class Magnoliopsida; order Cucurbitales; family Cucurbitaceae; genus Cucurbita; species Cucurbita pepo. Next base: position 31,760 of record NW_019646474.1, read on the forward strand.
TATTAATGTTTCATCTTTCCTTCCTTAACCCGTACTCAAAAGAAGAAGAAGAATCAATCGTCCCTATTGAGTGAAGGAGCCGGAGTTCGGTAGTTGAGTCTCATTCATGTTTAGTCTTTCAAAGCTGTTAATTCATTAATTCTTTCAAAGTAAAGGAGAATGAGAATGAATGTTGAATTAGATTCTCAACCACTTCCTCTTTTTCTGACTTCTGAGACTGAATGAACTACTGAACGAACCAACCCTCTTATTAAACTCTTGAGTTCGGTAATGTAATTCAGAAGGAAAGACGAAACTCAACAAGATGCATTTTCCTTTTCATTCCTATTTCTTCTTGAACGAGGTAAAGCTAATGAATTTACTTGACTTCCCGGATTGAACAGTAAACGAAGAAAGACGAAACAATCATTCCCCTGAACTGATATTCCCTTCCTCTTGATTCTAGAACTCGGTAGGTAAATAGACTGGATGATCAGCTAGCTCCTTCACCTAAACCTATCCTTGGAGGTCTCTTCTTTCTCTTTGCTTTTCTTTCCAATTCATGATCAATAACTCAATCACCTAGGCTTCCTTCGCTCCTTCTTTCTTTCAAAGACTGTAAACTCCTTCAATCAGGTTCAGTAGTTCACTCTCATTCATCTTCAGTCTCCCTTCTTTCAAACACTGAGTCTTCTTTCATTCACTACTCTTTTTCACTCAATGAATTAGCTTACTCGACTGTAAAGGAAAAGGAGGTCAGGTCAGGTCATAGAATCAAAGGTTACGGTGAAGGAGATTGATAAAAGGGTTCCGGTTGAACAACTATCTCTTATTTCTCTTTTTCTCGGTAAATAAATAGGGTTTTGATTCTTCTTCTTCTTTTCTTCCTGTGAAGTCGAATGAATCTCCCTTCTTTCATGAATTGACTCTCTCCCCTGATTCCGGATTGAATGAAAGAAGAAATAGGTTCAAGGGGATAAGAGGTTGCAGTCAGGTAATTCATAGAGTATTCAGGTCAGTGGGTCATAGGGGTTCAGGTTCAGGAGATTGAGAAAGGTTCGGGATTGAATATGAATAGATCCTTGAACTGTAAACGAGAATGAATAAGGAGTCTTTCCTGTTCCTTCAATCAAAGAGCTACTTCAGTCATCTTTCTTTCGGCTTTACCTTGAGGCAGGAGAGAGAGGAAAAGAGTGAAATCAGGTTCAGGTTAATCAGTAATACTCCTGTTAAACGAGAATGAATAAGGAAAGGAGTCTTTCTCTTTGTTTACAGTTCAAGAAAGGAGAAGATCAAGAAGAGCCGATAGGTGAATGAGCCTTGATCTGATTCTCATCCAGTCCAGCCTCTGCCTATTTACCGAGTTCAATCTGGGACAGGAGCGAAAGCGAAGCCACTTTACAGTTCAATCAGGTTCAGTAGTTAAGGAGTCAACTCTCTTTCGTTTCGTCTTGAGTTTCGGCTTGCCCTTGTTTACTGTGAAAGAAGGTGATTGAGCAAATCTTTCTTGACTGTGAAGAGTCTTTCAAGCATAATCAAAGGAAAGAAAGAAAAGCAAAGATTCGAAGGTTACATAAGAGGGTGAGTTCAGTAGTTCAGTACCGATCTTAAACATTAATCTTTCTTACTGTGTCGGGTAAAAGAGTGAAAGAAAGGAGAAAGAGCAGGGTGTAGAGAAGAGGGAGTAATCCGTAGTAGGGAGAGGGTTGAGGTTTCGTCTTTCTTCGGTTAGAGTGAATAAATAGCGTCAGGTTCAGTAGTGATTGAGTTTCCCTTCTTTACTGTTCAAGAATAAGTAAGATGAAGGTCATATCGGGTCAGGAAGTAGCTCAGGTAATACCGGAAAAGAAAAGGAGCGAACGAAGCAGCCAGCCACTTTACAGTTCCATCAGGTTAATCAGTATTAGTCCTTCCTGTTCAGTCTCATTCATAAGTCGTGTTTACAGGAGAGGAATTGAACACAAAATAGGGAATATCGTCGTTCAGTCTCATTAAAGGTTGAGTCTGAGTTTACAGTTCAAGAAGAAAGAGGAGCCCAGACACTTTAGAGTGAAAGACAGGTAAATGAGTTTACAGTTCAAGAATCAATCCATAGGTGAAAGAAAAGAGCTACTTCATTCATCCTTCTTACAAGCAGGAGAGGAAAGAAAAGAGGTCAATCTGGTTCCCTTGTTTACTCTGAAAGAAGAAATAGGAAAAGAAAGGTGAAGGAGCTCAGACAGAGTGATCGACTAGTTCCACCCGAGTTAGTTGGAGAGGTTGGTTCAGTAGCAGTAGTTCAGTCTCATTCATCTTCTCTTGCTTGATTGAGGCTTTCCTTGATCTTTGTCTTTTACCTTGTCCTTGTAAAGGAAGGGTCAGGAAAGAAGAGATGAGAGACCCTAAGTCAAGCAAGTCCAGGCCAGGACACAGGGCAGAAAGAAGATCCTTTAACTACCTATTTACAGACAGAGTGAAAGAAGGTTCAGGTAGTAAAGAAGAGAGAACAGAGAAGTAGNGGCAGGCAGGTTCAGTAGTTAAGGAGAACGAATAAGGAGTTTCGTCTTGACTTGTGAAAGGATAGGTTCTAGAGCTGATCTTTACCTCCTGCTAAGTAGAAAGAGGCAATGAGACCTTGTTGTAGAGGTGAAGGATTGAATAGGAACAGAATAAGGGGTTTGAGGCCGTAAAATGCCTTTCTCTTGTTCTCGAATAGTGAAACCCTTGTTTATGAGGTTCATGAGTTCCATCTGTCTCATTCAGCTTTCAGTCTCTCCTTTGACGAACTGTAAAAGAGAGGTTCAGGATAATTCATCTTTCGTCTTGACTTGTGAAAGAAAAATCAGGGACAGGGGAAGGAGTTGTTGAGTCTCATTCATCTTTAGTTCAGTCTTTACAGTGAGTTGAGTGAAGGTTCGTTCAGTTCTACAACTCTTTAGTCTTTCAAGTAGAAGAAAGAAGACGCATTCTATATCCATCCCCTTTTCTTTGTCTTTTACCGCTGAGTGATTGAAAAGAGAAAAGAGAGACCAATAAGGAGAGTAGTGAAGTCGTCAGAGAGTAGTTAGTTGTTAAGTCAAATGAAGGAAGAAATAGGTGTAGGATGGAGTGAACTTGGAGGATTGATCTTATAGTTCGTGAACGAATAGTGAAACCCAGAAGGGACAAGTGAAGTAGAGTAGCTCAGGTCATATAAGTTTAGAAAACCAAAGCTAAGGCGCGAATCTGTGAGACCGAGAAGAAAGGAGAGGAAATTAGCTAGCTGCTTTTTCTTTGAGGAACCCTTTTACAGTTAAAGAAGAGAAATGAAATCAAGTGATTGAAATGGAATTGTTTTACGAGGGGCAGGGGCAGGGGAAAGAGTGAGTTCACGCTCATTCATCTTTCGTCTTTATCTTACCAAGTGAAAGAATAGTTCAACCCCAGTAAAAGAATGTTTGAAGTAGGATCAGTCTAATGAGTCTTCTCTTGCTTCAGTCTTTCCTTCCGGTTCAGTAGCTCTTTGTCGGTTTCTTCTTCTTTGAATGAATTTACTCGACTAGAAAGGTTCTATCTCTTTTCTTTACGTTGTTTGAGTCTTGAAACACTATAGGTTCCTTCCTCTTATGCAGTTCCTTTTCCTATTTATTCAAAGACTGTAAAGGAGCTTGAGGTTGATCTGACAGTTCACTCTCATTCATCTTTCATTTTCTTCTCCCCTCCTTGAATTTATTCTTTCACTGTAACTATTAGTGGGATAGGTTCCGTCTCATTCATCTTTCGTCTCCATTCACCTGTCGGTTTCACCCATTGCCTTCTTTCATTCATAAGGTAAATAGGGTCAGGTCATATCGGTGAAGGAGAGAAGACGAAGACAGAGGGAAAAGAATCCATAGGGAGAGGTCAGGTAATAACATAGAGTATAAGGCTCAGTCGAATGAATCTTTCATTTGAGAAGAAAGAATAGAAACAAACAGGAGTGAAGGATCCTTCCTTAATAAGGAGAAGAGAAAGAAGAAGAGGTAAAGCAGCTCATTGACTCTCATGGAAAGGTTCCGGTTTCACTCTTTGATTTGATTGACTCTCCCTCCGGGAAAGGTTCAGTAGGTAGCTCAGGTCATAGGGAATATCCGTTACGGGGAAGGAGCAAAGAGAACAGACCGAGTTCAATCCAATTAGTCAAAGGGAATATCATCAAAGGTTACAGATCATGAATCTTGCTTTTGGCTTGACTGACTGTGAAGGTGAAGGTGAAGTAGCTCATGAGTTTACTCTCCTGTAAAGGAGAATGAGAATGAATGTTGAATTGGATTCTCCCTTGAACTGTAAAGTCGAATGAATCTTGAGTTTCATCTTGTCTTTCTTTCCTCTCCCTTCTTTCACTGTAAACTCCTTCAATAGGGTTCCGTTCAGGATTGAATAGAAACAAGGAGAAAGAGAAGAAAAAGAATAAGTTCGGGAGCTAGCTTCTCATCCTGCCTATTTACCGAGTTCGTTCAGTAGTTCAGGCCATGGAATTGTAAGACCCATAGAATAGGTTCATGAGTTTACCGAGGGAAAGAACAAAGAGAAAAGAGACAGACCGAAGGAGAGAAGCAGAGGTTCAGGCTTCTTCTTCGTTTACAGTTCCATCTGGTGTAGGTGAAGGAGCGAAGACGAACACAGAGTGTTTGAAGGATCATGAATCTTTCTTACAGCAGGAGAGTCCAAGAGTGAAAGAAGTCCAATGCTGGGTTACGATCATCTTCTTTATCTCACAGCTGATCTTTCTTTCATTTTCAGAGTCTTTGTTTACTGTCTTTGAAGGGACAAGGTGATTGAGTTCCGTGTTTGAAGGTGAATGAATCAATCAGAGATAACAGGGAAATAGGTAAGCTAATGAATGGACTACCCTTTACAGTGAGGGACAAGTGATTGAGTGAATCAGACTGATCTGATGATCATACAGCCTATTTACAGAAGAATGAAAGAAGAAGAAGAATTAGATATTATATTCTTTTATAGGAAGGAGAGGAACTTAATTAGCGGCTTTTCCTAGTTCAAGAGTGAAAGAAGGTGATTTCAGTAGTTCATGAGTTTACCGAGGTAGAGAGGGTCAGGAGCTCTCGTGGCAACCACTGACCCTTTTTCTCATAGGGTGTAGAGAAGAAAGAGGGAGGGGAGGAAGTAGCTCGACGAGACAGACTGTAATGTAAAGGACAGGACAGAAGATTCAAACACCTATTTCCGAATAGTAAAGGAAGGAGAAAGAATCTATAGATTCAGGAGCAGATCAGCCAGCCAATCCAGCCTAGTTACCAAGTGAAAGAATAGTTCCACCCGAGCCAGCCGAGTTCCATCAGGAAAAGGTTTAAGCTTTCTTCTTCTTCTCATCCTGCCTATTAAATTACCTCCCTCGGAAATGACCTCAAAAATAGGGAGAGGAACAAAGTGCGAGACCGTAAGGTTGAGGAACAAAGTGTGAGACCGGAAGGGAGAGGACAATCAGTTTACCTAGTTCAATCAGCCAAGCAAAGGGAATATCAGTTCAGTCTTGAATTTCAACACTTGATTCATAAGCATAAAGATCAGTCTTTGAATAATAAAGAGGAGAAAGAACCAACCAACCAAGCAGTTTAAAGCCGAAGGAGAGAGATAGTTGTAGAGGAAAAGGGGAATCCATCCCTCTTTCTTCAATCAGTCCAGGACGGAAGATGCTTGACTAGAGGGTGTCGGGTGCCGGTTGAGGCTTCCTTTCTTACAGTTCCATCTGGGACAGGAGTGATTGATTATCATTAATAGGAGTAAGTAGTGTAGTGAGAGGAGAAAGAGAAGAAAAAGAATCCATAGGGTCAGGAGTGAACCACCCGAATGAATAAGGAGTAGAGTCTTTCCTTGAAGGAGAAAAAGAGAAGTGAAAGAAGCTCCCGGTGAAGGAGCGAAGCAGCTTTACTGACAGGGAAAGTAGCTCTCCTGTCAAGCTAAGCTGCTAATTCATTTCTTCTAGAACAGTCAAGGAGAATTAATCTGGAGTGGAGTCCCCCTTCTTTCAAACGCTGTAAACAAGGATAGGATAAAGTAAAGGGAGGAGAGGGGCAGGAGCGAAGCTGTGAAACCGACAGAGGAGGTTCAGGAATTGTGAGACCCGTAGGGCGAAGAGGTTCAACCATGAGACCAAAGGGAGAGGGTGTCGGTTCAGTCTAATGAATAAAGAGTCTTTCTTTGGTTACAGGTCAGAAAGTGATCGAGTTCAGGAGCAAAAGCTGCTTTACCCACTGGTTCAGGATCATGCATGTTTCGGCTTGACTTCCTGTAGACAGGTGTAAGGAATAAAAAAAAGCTATAAAGCTAGAAAGGCTAAGATAGAGAGCAGCCAAGCAAGCAACTCGACCATACAGACGAGGCGAAGGAGCTACGCAATGAGACCGCGAGGGAGAGGAGTGAAAGAAGGTGTAGGATCATAATATAATTGCTTTAGAGTTCCTTCCATCAGGGAGAGGGAAGAGGTGAATATGCTTTACCTCATTCAAGAAGCTCGAGACAAAGAAATGATGACTAACTCCTTTTTTCTTTTACCGACTGGAAAGGGTCAGGAGGGAGCTCCTTTTCGGTTGAGTCTGATTTTCTTACTGTTCCTGAATAAATAGGTGCAGGAGCAAAGACAAGTAGTTTAGTTTACAGTGGGGGTTTGAAGGAAAAGTTTTAAGGTATAGTATTTCTCTTTGACAGTTCAGGCAGAGTACTAGAAAGAAGCCAGCCGCATTCTCTTCCATTCCATCCTTCATGCCTTGGTGGTTACAGTCCATTCAAGCAAGCAAGAGGGTCCAGAGCGAAGACTCAGACAGAGTGAGTGAAGGGAACAAGGAAAGCTAAAGCTAGCAGCTCGGCAAGGTCAGGTCATAGAGGGAAAGGAGTGAAATAAGGGAAGGATCCTTAATAAGGAGATTGATCTTTCATTTCATTCATTTACAGGAGCAAATCCTTGTTCAATCAGGGTCAGGTCAGCTAATTAATATCTATCGGTGAAGGAAGTAGCTCAGCGAATAGAGAGAGGGGCAGGAAGAAAGAGACCTACAGGCGAAGGCAATGGAATTGCGAGACGAGAAGAGGATCGGAGTTCAATCAGGTTCAGGGGCGAAGCAAGCCACTTACTNTTGCATGTAGAATCATTCAAGCTCGACATGATCAATCTTGCTTGTGGAGTGATTCGAATCTCAATCAAGTGTTCTTGCCTTGAGATATTCGATCAACAAGGTAATCCGAATCTTACTCTCCTTGTAGTTGATTTCCTTATCTTATCAGATCCTTAATAAGGAGATTGACCTTTCATTTCATTCGTTTACAGGAGCAAATCCTTGTTCCATCAGGGTCAGGCCAGCTAATTAATATCTATCGGTGAAGGAAGTAGCTCAGCGAATAGAGAGAGGGGCAGGAAGAAAGAGACCTACAGGCGAAGGCAATGGAATTGCGAGACGAGAAGAGGATCGGAGTTCAATCAGGTTCAGGGGCGAAGCAAGCCACTTACTTTCTTTACCCAGTTGTAGAGGTTCAGGATTGATCATTATGTTGAGTTGAGTCTTTGTTTACCTTCGGAAATCAGGCAAGGGAAGGAATAGAGTCAAAGGGTTTCGTCTTGACTTCCTTAATGAAAGAACAGAGAGGAGACAGACCGACCGGCCATATCTCCTGTTCCAGATCATTAATAAGAAGGAGTAAGTTGCTTTGATAGTTCAGGCAGAGGAAATGAAGACGCTCCTTTTCCAATAGAATAGGTGAATGAGAAAGACCTTGTTCAAGAGTTAGTTCCATCAGGGAATGNCGTCTTGACTTCCTTAATGAAAGAACAGAGAGGAGACAGACCAACCGGCCATATCTCCTGTTCCGGATCATTAATAAGGAGTAAGTTGCTTTGACAGTGAAGGTAGAGGAAATGAAGACGCTCATTTACCAATAGAATAGGTGAATGAGACAGACCTTGTTCAAGAGTTAGTTCCATCAGGGAAGGGAAGTAATTTAGGAAGGAGTTTACCTCTATAAAGAATACTGAAAGAGAATAACTCACAAGAAAGGCAGGGAATAAAACAAAGCTAGCTCGCTGAAGAAAGACAGGAACNAGGCAGGGAATAAAACAAAGCTAGCTCGCCGAAGAAAGACAGAAGCCAAACAGTGAGACAAGGAACTGGGCTGGGGACAAGAGATTCCATTCAATCCTCAGCAGCTTCACCAAANCAAGGAACCGGGCCGGGGACAAGAGATTCCATTCAATCCTCACCAGCTTCACCAGAGAGTAAGTTCAAGAAAGAAATGGGAGAAGATCAAGAAAGAATAGTTCAACCAACCCTTGTTTACAGTTCGGGAAAGAAGGAGCAAACAGCCCTCGTTCAATCAGGCAGGGAGAGTCCATTCATTAGCTTACCCCGTTCAAGAAGAAATAGGAAAGAAAGGGAGTGAGCAAATCTTTCTTTCAGTTGTTGAGTCTGAAGAAAAAAAGGAAAGAAAAGAGAAGAGACCGGAATCTTGCTTACGGATTCAATTCATTGAAAGAAGAAATAGGGAGAGGTTCAGCCCCTTTACCTTACAGCCTATGTGAAAGAGTGAAAGCAAGAAAGGAGAAAGTGATATGNAATATTCAGAGAGTATAAGGTTACGGATTCAATTCATTGAAAAAAGAAATAGGGAGAGATTCAGCCCCTTTACCTTTCAGCCTATGTGAAAGAGTGAAAGCAAGAAAGGAGAAAGAGCAGTGAAAGAATCAATCAATAGGGTCCGGAGCTTTACCTTAAGATCATACTGCCTATTTCCCTTGTTCAAGAGTTAGTTCCTCTCATTCATCTTGCTTGATTGAGTCCACCTTCAAACAAAGACAGTAAACTCGGATAGTCTCGGATAGGAAAAGGATGACGAATCTTGTTGAGCTGATCCCCCAGTTTCCCTTGTTTACCGACTGACTGTAAATGAACAAGAACTGAAGTGAAGGTCATAGAGAGAGGTTCCGGGGCAGGAGAAGATCTAGAATGAATAAGGAGTGGTTACTCTTGAATCAGGGAGAGAGAGTCCATTCATTAGCGACCTCGTGTTTGAATAGTTCAACCCTTGTTTACGGCTTGCTTGATTCTTTCACTGTAACGGATAGGTAGGTCATAGAGGTGTAGGGCCAGGCTCATTCATCTGGCTTTCGTTTCGTCTTAGTTTACCGGGAAAGAAGGTGAAGGGGAAGAGAAAGAGAAAGAATTAATCGAGAGTTGAGTCTTTCAAAGCTGCTAAGGTTCAGGATCAAGATCAGTTAAAGAATTCATCTTGAGGATTTACTGACAGTTCACTCTCATTCATCTTTCGTCTTTACTGTTTCAATAGGGTAAAGCATCTCTTTTATCCCCAAAAATAGGGAGAAGATGTGGATCCATTCTCCGAAGAGAAGGAGCACAGTCTCAGAGGTAAGGAGTTTGGATAAGGGAGAACTTATTATCCTTTCTGGTAATAGTGGAATAGTGTGGTATCTTTGATTGTGGTTGTGTATAACGAGATTTTGAGTGTGTTTTTATGTCTTTTGTCTCAAATGTCGTAACTGTGTTTTCATTGAGTTGGAGGAATCCATAGGAGGCCCGCCCCCGTTATGCATTGCATGAAAGAACCTTTCTTTGTATGACTCTTCTCTTTTGCCTCACTCAGGTCGAATGAATACGACGAAAGGGAGATCCATACCCAAATAGGCCATGAATG
>NW_019646474.1:44888-48656 GCF_002806865.2 Cucurbita pepo subsp. pepo
TTGTTCTGACATTCAGTCTCTTCGGAAAGGGGATTCCTCCGGCTTACCTCTGATTTTTGAACTGCAAGAGGCCGGAGTAGATACTAAATAAGAAAGAGAGATTCTGACTCTCGACAACGATTCATCTTCAATTGGAGCCTAAGGAAGAAAGACTAATGTAAGCTGATGTCACACTCCGGTACGAGGATCCCATCTAGGTGTGTTGATTCTTCTCTTGCGATTTTGAGGGCCACCTTTTGTTCTTCTAGCAAGCGGTCTTTAGGGATAGAATATAGAATATGGATAGACAAGAGAATGGAGCTCGGGATCAGGATATGCTATTATTTATCTGGCTTGCCCTTCTAGTTTGAGTGAGACGCTCAGTTTATCCAGTTTGACTTCGCCATTCCTACTACACTACAGGCATTTTAGGTCTCTGACCGGGCATCTCAGGTGTTCCCTTGCTAGTTTACAGGCTATTTTCATAACTCTCTTTTTAGCCTTTCTATCTAATCCTTTCTATCCAGTTCAACCTCTTTTATCTGGTGAGGGGATGTCAAGGGGCGAAGAAGCGAGACGAGAAAAGAAAAGGGAGGAGAGGGGAGAGACCGAGTTTACCTCCTTCAAGCAAGCAGTCAGTCTCATTCTTCTTTCTTCCAGTCGAGTAAATGAATTAGCTGCAGCGGCTTTACCTCCTTCAAAAAGGAATAGAATAGAGGTTCCGGGGCAGGCAGGTGAATGAGCAAATCCTTCTTTACCTTCTTTACTGTGATAGAATAAAGAACTCTAACATCAGGGAATAAAACAAAGCTAGAAAGATAGGGGAAGGAGCTTTACCGAGTTCAAGAAGGTTCAGGTTCCGGTTTCACTATCTCTTTTCTTGCCTCTCCTGTCAAGCAGCTAATGAATTTCCTCTCCTGTAATTGTCTGATTCTTCTTCAGCCCTTAGCTGCCCTGTTCAGTCTCATTCATCTTGTCTTGCTTCAGTCTTGACTTCCTTTCCTGTTCTGTCTCATTAATCTTTGTTACAGGAGGGAGAGTAAAAGAGTGAAATCCGGAAGGGAGAGGCTTGACAAAGCAATCAGCAGAGGAAGAGGAAGTTGTGATCTCAAGATAGGGATCCTTTGTTGGGATTCGGTAAGGGAATGGTTGCAATTCCGTTGTTGAATAGAGCTATTTCCTCGTAACGGGAATAGAGACACCTTGTAGCTTAGATAGATCGGTAAAGGGGAATTCAATCTGTCGGAATAGAATTAGAATGAACGTTTATCTTCATTCGCTGGATGTTCGAATGGGGTTGTCTCATGGGGAAGAGTTTGCAGCTTTTGAATTGGAAGAAAATCTAATGAGTCTAAATTCATCTAGTAGAAGCAAAAGAGTCAGAGTATCGAATCATTTCTTCAATTGGATCTTGGTCTATTCTATTTGAGTTCCTTTTTCTCAGAATAAATTGAATTGATTGCCTCTGAGCAGCGCATTCCCTGATCGGAGAATAGAAAGGGATGTCCGTCTTAGGTAAGAAGACTAGCTTTCCCTATCGAGCGAGAAAAAGAGATTATTTGACTCAATAGAGACTCTAACTAAAAAAGGGGAAGGAAGATTAGACATAGCATCTCGATCCCTCTTCTGAAAAGCACAAAAAGAAAGATCAGGCATCTATCAATTTCTTTCCGTCCTCTTTGTCGAGACGTAGCATGTCTGCGAGGGCCGTTCCCGATCGATTCAGCCTCAGAAGATTCGTCAAAGCAAGCCATTATGCGTAAACATATTATCATGGATAGCATCAAGTAGTAAACTAAACATTTGACACTAGGGGTTTGACCATACATGCAAACACAACAAAGAAAAGAAAGACAGAACGCATAGGAGTAGATCTCCACCAAACAAAGCAAAATCAGACCGTAGATGAAAACACACTACTTTGCGTTTACAGACAGACAATCTAAACAAAAGAGTGGACTCTTCTAGTGCGGACCGTGGGTGACAGCCTGCACTCTGAGTGCTTGCAGCTCTGCCCGAAGCGCTTGCAGCCTCCCCATCCTCGACGCATTATCTGAATGAGCGCTTCTTTTCTTTCCTAGCGGGATCGATTGTTCTCACACTCCTCAAAAGAAAGCACCCTCCGACGAGATTCTTTTCTTTCACATTATTTAGCTGCCCCATTTCGGCATCAATTGCAGAAAGCCTGTTTGCAGCATCCATAGCCATACGTTGCTAGTACTCAATTTCTTTGATTTGAATTTGATTGACCTTATTGAGCCTCAATTTATAGAGTGGTAGAGTAATCTCGCCGTGCAGTACGAATTGAATGTCTGGCACAATTCTGACTACTAAGGCTGCCTGTAATGAACACAGAAATTTTGCAGAAGCGTTTCACCTAATCGATCATGGTGAAGTCAACAATGGATTCGGCGTATCATCTGCATTACGAATTGGATGGCAGGCACAATTCTGACTAGTTTAGTTTTCCGCACTACTTTATCTGCAGTTTCAGACTCTCATGCCTGTCCGTTTAATGAAAAACAGGGTGNTCGTTTAATGAAAAGATGGGTGGGGCTACCTTTCGGAGCAAACAAAAGATCCCTAAATCACACTGCCTGTATGAACAAAGAAACTTTAACCAGCTAAGAACAATGGATGATGATCAAAAATGTTCTCTTTCTTTATAACTCAATGATGATCAAAAATGGATGATGATCAAAAAAAATGTTCTCTTTCTTTATAACAATGGATGATGATAAAAAATGGTATTCAAACTCAATGATGTTGACTCCGTCTTTAAGCACAAGTATGGCGATGACTATGATCTCTCGGAAGTTGAGCTTCTTGGATTACAAAATGAGTATCAGCAGGTAGATACAACTTTTTACCACTACGCTTAGTTATAGAATATGGAGATTCCCCCGGGTCGAATTCGACACCTACCTTTTCTGTCGAACCCTCTAACACAGAGGACCATGTGGTTATTTGTGCTGACGGTGCTATCTTAATTGATGAATTGGGTAGATCTTCCTATTTTTGCAAATCTTCTTTATATAAAGAGAAAGGATTGGATTCCCAGTCTCATTACCACTCAACAATCCAAGAGTGGAGGGGTGTGGAAGCACTTCTTCGACGGAATTGCTCGAATTCTGCTATCACCTTCCCCAGATCTAGACTTTTTGAGAAAGTCAAAACTCTTGCCTAAACAGAACTATGCTCGCTTACAAGATTCAATCCTTATCCCCATTTTTGGTAACATGATGGATTGTATAATAAAGCTTTATGGCCCCAGCCAGCCATAGAACGTGCTCTTAGGGGAGGTGAACCCATCCCATTCTCTGTGGGCCTCATTCACATCAATGAGGATGGGCAGATTCTAATTCAAAGCGATTGCTAAAAAAGATACTGATTTTATATGATGTGATTTTGGGTTGTGGGGTCTTATTTATCAACGAAAGTTGGTGTGAAAGCTATACGGCATTGAGAAATGCTTTTCTTTCAGTTGGAGTTTGAGGTTCTGTTTGAGTTTCAGCGTGAGTGAATACACGCACCTTATGTCGGAGGACACGAGAACCCTCTTGGTATAGACTGATTTGATCTCGTTGCTGTGATGAACAGAGTGTTCTGCCACGGTCTTCAGTACTCCTATTTCGGAGGAAAGAAAAGACCGTCTCTTTGGAGGTCGTCAGTATAATGCTCCCCCGGACGTACTGTACTCCTTACTACGGAACCGGGTTACCAAGTCGCGATATGAATATCAAAAAGGAAGTTTGCTGGGCCATCCTTTAGGTTACAGAGGTGCAGGTT
>NW_019646474.1:92064-93167 GCF_002806865.2 Cucurbita pepo subsp. pepo
AATACAGTAGAGGTTCAGTATAATTAATGTTTAGTCTTCACTTCTCAATCAATTACCTCCTCCTTCAAGAGTTCAATCCGGTGAAAAGGAGAATGAATCTTTCATTTTAGAATCAATAGAACAAGAATAGGGGAAAGAAGGATCAGGAATCTTTCGGCTTTACTCTCCCTTCTTTGTTTACGAAGCAAATGAGCGAAGCTGTGAAACCAACAGAGGAGGTGAAGGAATTGTGAGACTCATATAATGGGCAAGGAGTGAAATCAGGGACAGTAAATTCATTAGCTACTGAACAACCAACCAACCCAGTTATTTACCGAGTTGACAGTTCGGGAAAGGAGCAGCGAGCAAACAGACCTCAACACCTATTCTATAGTACCAAGTGAAAGAAGGCAGAGTCCATTCATTAGCTTAGCTCCTTTACATACAGGAGAGGAAAGAAAGAGGAAATCAAGCTTAATGAGAGTTTACAAGCAAGGGGAATGAGGTCAGGGAATACACGCAGCCGAGACTTGAATTTAAAGTCCAGTTAGATTTGAATGTGGATAGCATACATATAACTAGCCTTACCTACGAACAAAGAAAGAATAAGGAGAAAGAGAACAGACCTTCTTTACAGTGGTTGAAGCGAAAGAAAAGAGAACGAAGAAAGAAGAAATAGGAATAAGGAGCTCAGCCAAGTCCAATCAGTTAAAGGTGAATAAGTTCAAGCAAGAAAGAAAGGATCAAGAGCAACCTTACGGGAGAGGATTGAATGAATAAGCTATAAATAGAGAGAGGAGTGAACTCGTTCTTGCATTGCATTCTCTGATTCTTCTTCTTTTCTTACAGTTCAAGAAGGTGATTGAGTTTACCTCGACCAAGAACTTCCTGGGAATAAGGAACACTAACTGATGGTAATAGAATAGAGGAGTGAAGGCAATCGAATTAATTGTGAAACCGTAAGGTGAAGATCAAGAAGGAATCTTTCGTCTTTCCTGACAGTTAAGTCGAATTGATTCTTCGAGAGTGTTGACTCTTTCTTGCTGCTTTAGTCTTTCCTTACAGTTCACGATCATTCATAAGGAGTGTTTACAGGAGAATGAGCAAATCTTTCTTTCATTTTC
>NW_019646474.1:97012-123248 GCF_002806865.2 Cucurbita pepo subsp. pepo
CAAGAAGGAATCTTTCGTCTTTCCTTACAGTTAAGTCGAATTGATTCTTCGAGAGTGTTTACTGTTGAATGAATCTTGAGGATTGACTTCCAGTTCAGTCTCATTCATCTTTCGTGTTTACTGTTGAAATAGGGTAAAGATAGACTTTTATCCCTCAAAATAGGGAGAAGATAAGATTGATTTAGTGTTGGTCTTTACAGGATAACGAATAAAAGGAGTATTTCTCTTTGACAGTGAAAGCAAGCCAGCCAGTTCCTTCCATTCCAACCCAGCAAGCAAGAAAGAAAGAGGAGCCCGGTTCAGTAGCAGTAGCAGTAGCTCAGACGAGGAAAAGGTTTGTTTGTTTTCTCGATAGGATTGACTGACAGTGAACGATCATGAATAAGTCGTGTTTACAGGAGAATGAATCGAGAGTTGAGGAGAAGAGAAAGAGAAAGAAGGAATCTTGAGGATCAGAGAAAGAGAAAGAAGGAATCTTTCGTCTTTCCTTACAGTTAAGTCGAATTGATTCTTCGATAGGATTGACTTCAACATTACCTCGGCCCTAAATACCTCTCTTTTATACCCTAAAATACGGGAAAGATAGAATTTATTTGATTGAAGCGGCTTTCCTTAAGGGAAAAAGGTCTTACGAACTTTGACCCCTATGCTGGATAGAATTTCTTTTCTTGAAACAGCTTTACCGACAGGGGAGGTTCAGGAGCCTACTCTTTCCCTTCTTTCCCTCTTTGTCTTTTCTTTTCTGTCTCACAATTCCGTTGCCTCGAGAACCGCTCTTTTTCCTTAACTGGAAACGACTTATGCTACCCTATCATTTGTATGAATCAAGAGAAGCTCAATCCCCTCCCCTCCCTATTCTTTCTCGTCCGTCGTCTTCTCTTCTTTCTTTATCCGGATTTCAGTGTAAACAAGGTGGCTTCGCTCCTCGCCCTTTACTTACGGTCTCTTCTCTTTTCTTGTGAGCTATTCTTTCACTGTAAACTCCTTCGCCGGTCTCACGGTTTCACCCCTTTCCCTTGGACTGCTACGAAAAACCCCGATTGCAAAGTAGCACGATCTATCTAGTTCACTCATTTCACCCAATGGAGCACGTCTAGCATATTGTTTCACAGTAGCAGCTATAACTGACTCCCTTGAGTTCACCACCATAGAACTCAACAGTTCCACCGACCAGTTCAACACTATACTTCGATTCTGCTCTTCGAAAAGGAAGATCGCCTCTAACAATTCTGTCGCTGTCTACCAAAACAACCGGAAATCTTTTCAAAAAGGGTCGGCATACGACGTACAAAAAGTGCGCGCCCTTCTTTCTCTCTAAAAGGGTGTCCTAACCACCCAACAGCTATTCCATCCCCCTTGTCCATGGAACCCGCTCTGAATAATCTACCCTTTGCGGTATTATTCCCGATGTAATCATAAAAAGCTCATTTGTTTAGACCAAGCTTCTGAGAAACTTTGATTTTGGCTAGCCCGGCACTAACCCTTCGATATATTTCTTGCTGGAAGTACCCCTGATCCCATAACTAGTGGGACCAAAGAATGAAATCGTGGTAGTTGCTGAACCATACCATATAGTTCCAACAACAACAAAAGCTGCAAACAAAGACAGCAGGCAGCGATACTACTCGAAAGGACGGTTTCATTCCCTCCCATACGTCATCCTTTCTTTGTATAGACGTTGGTTGGGGCGGACGAAGACTAAGATAGAATAGGCCCGCTAATATGCCCAATCTACCTGCTGCAATATGATGAGAGGCTATTCCGCCCGGAACAAAAGGATCAAACCCTTCGACACCACACGGAGGATTTACAGCTTGTACCCTTCCGGTTAATCCATAAGGATCAGATACCCATATTCCCAGACCAGACAATCCGGTTAGATGAAATGCACCAAAACCAAAGCAACCCCACCCTGAGAGAAAGAAATGAATTCCCCAAATCTTCGGCAAATCTAAAGAAGGTTTTCCTCTACGTTCATCACAAAATCTTGATAGATCCCACAATACACCCAATGCCAGATAGCTGCTAAGAAGCACAATCCAGAAAACACAATATGTGCTCCGGCCACACCTTCCTAACTCCAAATACCCGGGGATTCGTTATAGTCCCTCCTGTGATACTCCAACCAACTCCCCCCTGAATTGGTTATTCCTAAACGAGTCATGAAGGGTATAACGAACAGACCTTGTCTCCACATTGGATCAAGACCCGGATCAGAGGGATCAAAAACAAAGGGCTAATTCGTATAGGGCCATTGAACCGGCCCAACCAACAACTCATTCAGTATGCATTATATGAACAGAAAGCAAACGACCGGGATCATTCAATACACCCGTATGAACACGATACCAAGGCAACCCCATGGAAATACCCCGCAAAATAGACACTATCTCACTTTATTGCACTGAAAAAAACTATGCTATGGACCTCTTTCCCCCTTCCTTTGAGATTCTCTTGTCGAAAGGATTAATATTTGGTCTGTCTATTCTTTTAGTAATAATGGAAGGAAGAATTCTATTCTATTCTAGTCGTAGGAACAAAAGGAAGCGGATCTATTCTATACTCTCTAAGTACCAATACGCAATGGTGGATGGGAATTGATCCTATTTTTGATGAGTGAAAACGTATATACATATTTGTTCATCATTCCAAACCCTATTCCTAAGAATTAGCCTTTATTCATGCCTTCTGTTTTCCTTTGTTTATGAACTTATTCAATCTATGTATAAAACTAGAAAGATCAAATATGAGAAAGGCCGATCTGCCTTTTTGATTAAGACAGACAATAACCCCGTTCGTTGTTACGCTTCCACATCAAAGTGAGAGTACTGAATTCTTTATTTGTTTGCTTTAATGCCGTTGGTATTCCGTCCCTTTTCGAAGTAGTCCTGTAGATGAAGATGCATCGTGGGTGGGTTGCCCTATAGTGGGACTTGTCAGATATATTGGGTCATATGGGGTATTTCGCCGTTCGTTCTCTTCCCCGATCTTGGTATCCTCTCTCTCTCTCTTTCTTTCGCCCAAGACGGATTGATTTCATTATCAAAGGGAGCGTGAAGTGTAATTCTATCTATTTTTTAGGGGGTAGGGTATCCTGATTCATATTATGAATTAGAATCATTGATGGGTTTCTCGGTTGTACTAATAAAATGAAGGAAGTCCCCAGGCTCCGCTTAGAAAAACCCCAATAAGGAAGGGAAGGGGGTGGGTGGAATCTCTCTATTCCATGATTACTACTGAGGGGGGTATCATATTCTATTTATAAATAGGATTGATAGAAAACTCTTTGTTAATGAATGGAGTAATCCGTATGTATGATGAGTTGGTTGAATATTTGTTTACACGAGCATGAAGTCAATTGAAAAAGAAGTCGTAGCAAACATGTGGGGCATTTGTCCTATTCCTATATGTATCCAAATCGGGCAGGCAGATCTTTACTCGTAGTAGAGCGGAGCATAAACCTAAAAGAATTGAAGAAGACCATTCGGGAACAAGAAAATGACATCCCAATTGCAATCTCGATGAAAGAATACATCAATGATTAGTTCGAGAAATGGAATGAATAGATAAAGGACCGCGGGCCAAAGGACAAAACTCATCTTTCTTGAAAAACGGAAGGTAAGAAACCCTTCATGAAAAGTTAGAAAGAGTCCTCTAAAGAAGGGTAGAATTTAAACATTGATTCTGTTTTTCGCTATGTTTTCCGTATGTATCAAAAGGTGCCCGTACGATTCTTAAGGTATAGGATACAATTTGATCCTAATCAAGCGAATCGACAAAGATTACTTTAGGCTAGGCCAAGAGGTTGAGAGCGAGATCTCGAATCAAATTATGGGTCTTATGATATCTATCAGTATAGAGGATGAGAACAAAGATCAGTATTGATTTAGAAACTCTCCGGAGGGGTAGGTAATAGCCGGAATAGCTATTTATGTATGTATGCTGCAATTTGTGAAACCCGATATACATAATGCATGGGATTAGCCGCTTCAATGGGATCCTTTATTCTGTCTGGTCGGAGGAGAAATTACCAAACGTAACGCATTCCCTCACGCTCGGCGCCAATGAGTTTGAAGACAGACAAAAAAGAAAAACTATGCCTGCTGAATAGGAAGATTAAGTAATAATAGCATGGCCCTTTCTTTGAATATGATTCTTTTTTTCTTCTTTGTTTGACCTACCATTAGGTTATGGATCGAAAGAGTAGTATGAGATAAAAGGCATTTGCTATTTTAGCTGATTTATCGGAGGCCTCTTTCAGCCTCACAAACTTTGAGGTTTTCACGACGGAAGACTCTTACCAAGATTTCTGTTATGAAAGACTACTCAATCCCCCTTTTTTGAAGGAAAAAGACACTTTGGGATTGCTGAATAACAAACGAAATAATAAAGCAACGGAACGGAACCATCATAGTATTGATTTAGAAATTACTAAAGAAGGGTGGTTATTGGATAATTGACTGTTCTGGGTCTGATAGATCCTCCATTTTCTATTCCTTACTTAGATGGAAGGTAAAAACGAGAGAATTCCATTGTGGAGCCGTATGCACCAAAGAAAGAAAGGATGGATGCCTTTACGGTTGTTAATCCTATCTTTTTTATTCTCTTTGACTCATCATGATCATGCGAGATAGAGAAACCCATTTAGGAAATCATCAAGGTAATAATGATCCATCAACATGCTAGTTCTTTTTATGAGGGACAAAGAGGAGAATTGATCCTGTAAGCGGGAGAACTACTGACGCTGCGCGAAACCATCACAAACAAAGGGTTATGGACAAAGAACAGGCAAACCCTTCCTTATTTATGGGGTGTATCCGAAGATATGGAAAGGGATCTTTTTATGTCAGCAAAAGAAGCCCAAGCTCATGGAATTGTTGATGTTGTAGCGGTTGAATAAAAAAGAGCGGGGATTGAACGCTCAAATCCGAAATTGGAGATTGACTCTTCTTACCGGGGGTGAATATTGGATTCTCCATTACTATTCATTATTAATCTGGAATATAGAAAGAAGTAATTCATAATCATACCGTTAGGATTGATCTAAACCAACTCATTATGGATACAATGAAACTCAACATGCCAACTATTAACCAACTTATTAGAAAGACAAGACAGCCAATCAGAAATATCACCGCCTGCCCTTCGGGGATGCCCTCAGCGTAGAGGAAGATGTACTAGGGTGTATGTGCGACTCGTTCAGACCATGGACCGGGACAAAAGAAAGTAGAAAATGTGTCCCGTATCAGTGAGAAATACCAGTGAATAGGATAGAATGAATGGAAGAACTCTACCTCTGGCTACCTAAAAAGAAAGAAAAAAGATTGATCGTATCCTTTTTAGATGAGAAAGAATTAATTCCCCATTGGGAACAAATGCAGCTTATCCATTAAGCGGAGGAAATCCTATTTCACAGAAGAGAAGGATTATGGCCTTCCTTATTCTTCCAAGAACGGACTAAGAGGGTCAGCTACCCAGCAAAACTCATCCTCATAATTAAATACCGTTACTGTATAGGTGGATCTCCTTGTGAAAGACCGATTACTAGCTAATTCATGGGTAGAGCCAAAGAGGGTGAACTGTACAAGTTAACAATAACATGGATGAAATCAAAGAAGGAGCTCAGCTCCGGTGTATAGAGAGGACCTCACCGTTTAAGAAGTAACCATAGAAACGAAGGAACCCACTATTTCTTTATCCATTGCTATTTAGGGGTGACTAGAACAAAAAGGAAATCGTGGTCGGGAAGGTTATAGTAGCAAAAGCCATTGGCATTTAGATAGATTACATTGGCAAAATCCCTTTTGTTATTACTAGGAAGGAAAGGAGAAAGGAGGACTAACTGAAAGAAAGGAAATCCATTAGTTATTCATCAAAGATTTATTCACTGACTAGACTGGAACGAGGATATATAGCTCGGAGACGTAGAAAGAAGAAAAATGCGTTTATTTGCATCAAGCTTTCGAGGGGCTCATTCAAGACTGACTGGAACTATTAGATTACTCAATAGAAAATCAGAGCTTTGGCTTCAGGGGATAGAGGTAGGCAAGCAAAAAAGCGATTTTCGACAGTTAGAGTTGTGCTCGAATAAATGCAGTCATTCGATAGGAATAAGGTAGACTACAGTTATAGTAGATTCATACACAATCCGTACAAGAGGCAGTTGCTTCTTCATCGTCAAATACATACTGACTTTCCCGCCCGCTATATTAAATAGGAATTGTCTTTCCATATGATTTCCAATGAGATCAATAAGAAGATTGGGGAAAGAATCCAGCGCAATGCTTCAAATGGAGTTCCCTACAGAATAGAATGAACTCAGAGAAGGTCAAGTATCAAATCAGTATGTATGAGCGTTCAATCAAAAAAAGAGGGAGGGAGGTAAGGAATGAATCTTCTCCTTTTTACGAGACGAGAATCAAATCTAGATTTGGGTGGGGGGATTTTTCGAACAAAGCATCAATCGGCGGTTGAGTTTGTATTTGCATTTGAATTCAATTGAAGAGTCAGCCTATTTCTTCTTCTTCCTGGTTCTAAGACCAATAGTTCCAGCGGTAGACGCCCTTCTTTCTTTCGTCTTCTTTCTCATTACTAAGGAAAAGGTAACAAAGATCAAATACGAGCTTGTTTTATAGCAATACTAATTAAGAAGCGTTGCTCTTTNCTGTTCTGGGTCTGATAGATCCTCCATTTTCTATTCCTTACATAGATGGAAGGTAAAAACGAGAGAATTCCATTGTGGAGCCGTAAGCACCAAAGAAAGAAAGGATGGATGCCTTTACGGTTGTTAATCCTATCTTTTTGATTCTCTTTGACTCATCATGATCATGCGAGATAGAGAAACCCATTTAGGAAATCATCAAGGTAATAATGATCCATCAACCTGCTAGTTCTTTTTATGAGGGACAAAGAGGAGAATTGATCCTGTAAGCGGGAGAACTACTGACGCTGCGCGAAACCATCACAAACAAAGGGTTATGGACAAAGAACAGGCAAACCCTTCCTTATTTATGGGGTGTATCCGAAGATATGGAAAGGGATCTTT
Source organism: Cucurbita pepo subsp. pepo (assembly GCF_002806865.2). Lineage (NCBI taxonomy): Eukaryota > Viridiplantae > Streptophyta > Magnoliopsida > Cucurbitales > Cucurbitaceae > Cucurbita > Cucurbita pepo. Next base: position 104,058 of record NW_019646474.1, read on the forward strand.
TTATGTCAGCAAAAGAAGCCCAAGCTCATGGAATTGTTGATGTTGTAGCGGTTGAATAAAAAAGAGCGGGGATTGAACGCTCAAATCCGAAATTGGAGATTGACTCTTCTTACCGGGGGTGAATATTGGATTCTCCATTACTATTGATTATTAATCTGGAATATAGAAAGAAGTAATTCATAATCATACCGTTAGGATTGATCTAAACCAACTCATTATGGATACAATGAAACTCAACATGCCAACTATTAACCAACTTATTAGAAAGACAAGACAGCCAATCAGAAATATCACCGCCTGCCCTTCGGGGATGCCCTCAGCGTAGAGGAAGATGTACTAGGGTGTATGTGCGACTCGTTCAGACCATGGACCGGGACAAAAGAAAGTAGAAAATGTGTCCCGTATCAGTGAGAAATACCAGTGAATAGGATAGAATGAATGGAAGAACTCTACCTCTGGCTACCTAAAAAGAAAGAAAAAAGATTGATCGTATCCTTTTTAGATGAGAAAGAATTAATTCCCCATTGGGAACAAATGCAGCTTATCCATTAAGCGGAGGAAATCCTATTTCACAGAAGAGAAGGATTATGGCCTTCCTTATTCTTCCAAGAACGGACTAAGAGGGTCAGCTACCCAGCAAAACTCATCCTCATAATTAAATACCGTTACTGTATAGGTGGATCTCCTTGTGAAAGACCGATTACTAGCTAATTCATGGGTAGAGCCAAAGAGGGTGAACTGTACAAGTTAACAATAACATGGATGAAATCAAAGAAGGAGCTCAGCTCCGGTGTATAGAGAGGACCTCACCGTTTAAGAAGTAACCATAGAAACGAAGGAACCCACTATTTCTTTATCCATTGCTATTTAGGGGTGACTAGAACAAAAAGGAAATCGTGGTCGGGAAGGTTATAGTAGCAAAAGCCATTGGCATTTAGATAGATTACATTGGCAAAATCCCTTTTGTTATTACTAGGAAGGAAAGGAGAAAGGAGGACTAACTGAAAGAAAGGAAATCCATTAGTTATTCATCAAAGATTTATTCACTGACTAGACTGGAACGAGGATATATAGCTCGGAGACGTAGAAAGAAGAAAAATGCGTTTATTTGCATCAAGCTTTCGAGGGGCTCATTCAAGACTGACTGGAACTATTAGATTACTCAATAGAAAATCAGAGCTTTGGCTTCAGGGGATAGAGGTAGGCAAGCAAAAAAGCGATTTTCGACAGTTAGAGTTGTGCTCGAATAAATGCAGTCATTCGATAGGAATAAGGTAGACTACAGTTATAGTAGATTCATACACAATCCGTACAAGAGGCAGTTGCTTCTTCATCGTCAAATACATACTGACTTTCCCGCCCGCTATATTAAATAGGAATTGTCTTTCCATATGATTTCCAATGAGATCAATAAGAAGATTGGGGAAAGAATCCAGCGCAATGCTTCAAATGGAGTTCCCTACAGAATAGAATGAACTCAGAGAAGGTCAAGTATCAAATCAGTATGTATGAGCGTTCAATCAAAAAAAGAGGGAGGGAGGTAAGGAATGAATCTTCTCCTTTTTACGAGACGAGAATCAAATCTAGATTTGGGTGGGGGGATTTTTCGAACAAAGCATCAATCGGCGGTTGAGTTTGTATTTGCATTTGAATTCAATTGAAGAGTCAGCCTATTTCTTCTTCTTCCTGGTTCTAAGACCAATAGTTCCAGCGGTAGACGCCCTTCTTTCTTTCGTCTTCTTTCTCATTACTAAGGAAAAGGTAACAAAGATCAAATACGAGCTTGTTTTATAGCAATACTAATTAAGAAGCGTTGCTCTTTTAAGGTCAATCTATTTACCCGGCCGGCTAGATCAGATTTGTCCTTGTTCACTAAGAAATCGACTAATTCAACTCATCTTTCTCTAATCAATCCCCCACCAAAGAATTGAATCGGGGGCAAAGACCTACGAAAAGATCGTTTGGATTTAAGAAGGAGTCTCTTGGATTTATCCATGGTTTCCTTCTCTGTTCAATAGAAAGTTGAATAGATGTCCGCATCTTCCTTGGATTGTAAAAGGGTGAGACACAGAGGATTGGTTCGATCTACTTCTTTATCTCCCCATGAATCGTATGTTTGTAACGTGGACAGACAGAATTTGCTCAATTCCAATCGGCTAGGCGTATTGTGTCGATTCTTTTGTTTGAGTAATCAATCCCTCTGGCTGTAAATCCCCACCCTTCCTTATTCACACCGTTTCGAACACAAGGAGTGAGTACAGAACATTGACTCGGGCATCTTTACCCTTGGCCATGAACCTCCCTTGTATTTTTGATTCCCGCACAACTCTTCTATTTTCCGATCCAATCCAGAAGAAAAAAAGAGAAGTTGGTAACTCTCAATCAAATAGAAAATCTAGTCTACTAATACACGGTTTTGCATTTAAGTATCTTGCTTGTATGATACTCTTGCCCTAGCCATCCATCACATTTTCATTTTCGTTCTCACTATTCAATTGGAACCCCGCCCCGAGTCCAAGTTTGACGTAAGTTGAATCCTGTTTAGTTTGATTCTTTCTCTTTTCTAACTTATTCTAAGTCTAAAAACTCTAAAAAGAAGGGTAAGTGGATTAGTCACAGCTATTTTCTTGTTTTTCTAATCTTCTTCGGCAATAGCTAGAATGAAAAAAATGGGAATACCACTGCATCCGGGAATAAACGATTGATCTCGATTAATAGACCCGCTAAAGCCCCGAACCATATAGTACTTACTACCGGTGCCACGGAGAGATATGTTTTTAGATCTCGCATTTAAAACCCTCCTACTTTATAGTAATTTGTAATACATAATGGTATTACATACCATCAAATGTATATATAGTTAATAACCGCTTGTTAAGTCTTTTTATTATAGTTTAATATATGATATGAGACAAAAAAGAAGAAATGGCAAGATAATTTGTGTATACCAATGGAGGAAATAAATCAAAAATGTGGAAAACAAGACAGAGATTCTCTACAATGACACTGTAGACCAATTGAAAGGGATGTAGCGCAGCTTGGTAGCGCGTTTGTTTTGGGTACAAAATGTCACAGGTTCAAATCCTGTCATCCCTACCTATTACTTATCTTCTGAACAGTAACGAGGAATCAATTGAGATCCATAAAAATGGAACATACATATACCGAATCAATCTTTTTTTTTATTTCATTTTATCATATTCTATATGATAATATATGTATGCAAGATATATTAGGGTTGCATTTAGTTTGATAATAAAACGCTCTTAGTTCAGTTCGGTAGAACGCGGGTCTCCAAAACCCGATGTCGTAGGTTCAAATCCTACAGAGCGTGATTCGATTGTTGTTGTTGTTAGATCAAAATTAGACTGAAATAATTCAACAGAAATCAAAATTTTACNGGTTCAAATCCTACCGTGATTCGATTGTTGTTGTTGTGTTAGATCAAAATGAGACTGAAATCATTCAACAGAAATCACAATTTGAAAGTAGTAGGTCCAGCAAAAAAAGCACTTTTCATTAATCAAAGAAAGGCCCAACAGATCCACACCTCTCTATTGTAAATATGATGCGGTCACAAATAATCCAGCCAAAGGAATAGGAATTAGACCTAATACGATTCCAAATAGAAAAACAGAAATCATTTCCATTTAGTTGAACGAGGAACAAGGAGAGGGAGAGGGAAAGGGAATATCTATCCCGCCGAAAAATCTTAATCGTGCCCATGAATCTCACCAGGAATTGGAAATTGAATTGACAAGGTAAGGTAAAGAACTCCACAATATATAGAATGGAATACCACGGAAACCTTTCCTCCCTCTTTTGAACATTCAATTAATTGAAAGAAAAGAAAATCAGTCGTATCTTATTCAGACCGATAAATAGAGCTGAGGTTAGGGGGAAATCAAACTGCTAGTAGAAAACCGAAATAACTAGTTATAGTGGGTAGGCATGACGAGGCTAAATGAAATACCTTCTTTTTATCCATATGTTTATAAAGCAATCTACTACTTCCCTAAGTTTCTATTTTTGAAAGATATGCGGATGGATAAGTCAAAATACCAATTGAATTGATTCCAACTAATTAGATTTTCTGTAGTGGGTTCATTCCCATCAAATCTTGAATCAAAAGTCTCGCACGATCAGATCACTCAAAACTAGGTTCCACATTCATTCTTTCCATATTCAAACCATTCCTATAATTAGGTGAAGAACGATCCTTTGAGTCTAATATAACAAGAAACAACAATAATGCGTGCATTAACAATATTGATTATTATTCTATTCCTTGTTCTCTTTCGTTCATTGAATCCTATGTACTACTCTTACTTGTTACTGGACGACTAACCAATTCCTTTAAAGAAATCAAGATTCATATAACTATAAACACAAAAGAAATCTTTATAGATTGATTGAACGTCAAATTGAATTGAATTTGAGGACTATGAGAATCCCTTTCCTGAATTATTAGAAACCAAAACCAGTCTCACATTTTACCCAATCTTCGCTGTCTAGCCCCAAGCCAATAACCGAGAGAACTCTGAATACTACATAATACTACATACTGGAATTTGCATAATTTGCTATTGAATGGTACATGATTCTACATCGACAAGCAAGAAGAAAAGAAGAAGAAGAAGACAGAAATTCTCTAGCGCGGAATTTAGAGACCGATTGTGAAATTGCCTTATTGTCTCAGACAGAAGAAGGATAGCTATACTCGGTATACTCTAAATCAAGACGCTCTGGGTACTAACGATCAACCAAAGATGCCATTTTANCCTAGCCCCAAGCCAATAACCGAGAGAACTCTGAATACTACATAATACTACATACTGGAATTTGCAAAATTTGCTATTGAATGGTACATGATTCTACATCGACAAGCAAGAAGAAAAGAAGAAGAAGAAGACAGAAATTCTCTAGCGCGGAATTTAGAGACCGATTGTGAAATTGCCTTATTGTCTCAGACAGAAGAAGGATAGCTATACTCGGTATACTCTAAATCAAGACGCTCTGGGTACTAACGATCAACCAAAGATGCCATTTTACGTTCATTTGAATTTACTTATCTCATCCTTTATGGAATCCCTCTTTTGACTGTACAAGAATATGTAGAGGCATGTCTGGAAGCACAGGAGAACCTTCTTTCTATTATTACCAGTAGAAGAAAGAGAGAGACTGCGGCATTCATTGCATTACTATACTTGTAATATTCATTGCAGGTTGGTTATTCATCAACACGGGGTTAGCTTACGATGTCTTTTTCAGCTCTCGTCCAAACAAAGAAACAAGTATTTTACAGAGAGGCGACTAAGGAATTCCATTAATCACTGGCCGGAACAACTCGATGAATTTAGTAGATCTTGTTAGGAGGAACAAATGATGATAGAGAAAACCTATCCCATTTTGACAGGGCCTTGGCTGTTCACGGACTAGCAGCTGTACCTACACCTACAAAGACGAAAGAAGAAGAAATGAAGGAAGGAAAGGAATTGGAATTCTCTTATCCCAACGAACGGGTATCATCTCTGACTTCATTCTCCATGACTCTTTATGTCTGACGCATGACCACTTGATGAAATAGGGTAAATCCCCGAGACTACTATCAGGATTCCTTTTTACCTGATAGGGACTGTAACAGGTATTCCAGTGATCGGTTCAATAGGTCTTTGCTTTTGACGTTCATATTCCGGATTGGGGGCATCCTTGTAGGAATCCTATGAACGGGGTTCTACCTATTCCGATTCAAAATGAGAAAAGAACCGGGCAGCAGTAGGAGCCCTAAAGAGGAAAGAAAGGGGCAGGAGCACTCGACCGACCCACCCTTTATTAAATGCAAAGATTTTCTTTACCTTGTTCAAGAAAGAAAGAAAGAAGAATCAGTTTCGAATAGGAACCCAAAGGCAGGCGTGAGTGCAGTAGACGTTTGAAAGACTATATATATAGAACTCAAATCTTTCATCCCTGTTTCGAAATAGAATAGAATAGGCTGTGGCGAGACTCCTATTATTGCAGTTCTTTACCCAGCCGCCAGTCCTCCCTGTGTGGGAGGGGTCAAGCTTGGAGACTGATCATTTGTGGGGAATCAATCAAACTATCACGCAACTTGCATTCCTCACATATCGGGGGAGTTACGCTTTTATAAGGATTCCCTATCCCTGGCATAGCACTAAAGAAAGCAGAGTTGCACGGAAATTGCCTTAGGACAGACTAAGTGAGTCTAATTCAGTTACTAATTTATGCTGATCAAATGCCTACCTTTTTTCAGACGCCTTCTCTTTAGCTTTTCATTCATTACAAACAAAGTGATTGAAAAAGACGATTGATTCCTTCTATACTGCTTCCTGACGAATGATTCATAGGTACGGATTGCCTGGTCTTCCCTGCCTGCATACGATCGACTCAGACCTACCAGCCCTGTCTACAGGATCTCATTCAATAGATCCAACCCACCCATTTTGAGGGGACCGAGAGGAAGGAGCGAAGCAGCAATGAGACAAGAATACTAGGTGAATCAGCCAGCCAAGCAAGCAGTCAGACGAGAAGAGCATTTAATTGACTCAACTCGAAAGCAGAGGAGAGGAGAGAACCAGCGAGACTTATAGTTGTAGAGGGGAATGAGGTCAGGGAATACACCTTTACCCAGACTTGAAAGTCCAGTTACATTTGAATGTGGATAGCATCTAGCCTAGCCTTACGAAAAAGAAGAAAAATCAGGTAAGGAGAAAGAGAAGACACCTTCTTTACAGTGGTTGAAGGGAAAGAAAAGAGACAGACCCGAAAGGATAGGTTCAGGTTCAGCAGGAATCGGAAAAGGAAGAAGACGAAAAGGAAGACAGAGTTTACTCTTCTGAAAGTTATTGAGTCAAGGAGAAGAAACCAAACAAAGTTAAGGAAGGAGTGAAGGAGATAAGGAGTCTGAAACCAAAGCTAAGGAGCGAAGGGAAGGAATAGAGGGGAAGGATCATGAATCTTGAGTTCAGTCTTGACGGACTGTGAAGGAGAAGAGAAAGAATGAATCGATAGTGTTTACAGTTAAAGAATAGTGAAAGAAGCAAAAGGAGAAGATCAAGAATTCATCTTCCTGTTCTGTCTCATGAATAAAAGGAGTGAAAGCAAGCCAGCCAGTTCTAGTTCTGTCTCATTCTTCTTGAGTTTCGTCTTGACTTACAGTGAACGAGAATGAATCGATAGTGTTTACAGGAGAGAGAATGAATAAGGAGTCTTTCAACACTTGAAGGGGAAGATCAAAGAAAGAATGAAGAGAGAGTTTCGGAGAAGAGAAAGAGAAAGAAGGAATCTTGAGGAGAAGATCAAGAAGGAATCGAGAGGAGAAGATCAAGAAGGAATCTTGAGGATTGACTGAGAGTGAACGATCATTGATTCTTCTTTCGTCTTTCCTTCTACTTATGAATTACCTCGGCCCATTTGACCGGTATTTTATCCCGAAAAATAGGGTCAAGATACACTTTTATACCTCAAAATACGGGAAAGATAGACTGATTTCTTGTTTTTTGAGTGTTTACAGTTGAGTTACCGAGGGAAATAGGGGAAAATGGACGATTTTATACCCAAAAATACGGGAAAGATAGAAAAGAATTTCTTTCAGCTCCCGCTATTAAGGGAAAAAGAGCGATACCCCAAAAATACGGGAAAGATAGAATTATTTTTCTTTCAGTAGCTTTTGTTAGTGAAAAAGCTCTTACGAACTTTGACCCCTATGGTGGATACAAAATATTTGATTTCCTATGCTGCTATTAAGGGAAAAACCTCTTACGAACTTTGACAGTCATATAGGATAGAATTTCTTTTCTTTCAGCCGAAGCTATTAGTGAAAAAGCTCTGACGAACTTTGACAGTTATATGGGGATAGAATTTATTCATTAATGGTCCTAACAGGAAAAAGAGTGAACGAAGTAGGAGTCTTTGTCTTTCTTTCGTCTCCCTTTATTCTTGAACTGTAAAGGAGATCTTGTCTTGCTTTCGGATTGACTGACAGTTAACTCTCATTCATCGATCGTCTTTCCTGATAGTTCACTCTCATTTCTTCTTCTTTCGTCTTTCCCTGTTTACAGTTCGTTCAATCAAAGACCTATTATTCTATTTACCTTGTTCAAGAAATAGTAGTGAGGTTCACATAAGCACCCCCAAAAATGGGAGAGGGCTAATACTATTTGTTTGTAAATGAGATCACCGTTGTTATCGTAAAAGGACCCATCTTTTTTAGTATTTGAGGCTCAGCATTCGAAGGCGTTACAGAGATATCGTTCTTCTCACTGGTTCAGCCTCCTCAGGTATGATTCGCTCCGGATGGATAAGAGCTGTATGTATTAACCGCAGAAGGTGTCTTGCTATCGAAGACAGATCTGTTATTAGTGCTTCTTGTATCTTGTCTTGTACCTGTTGAGCGAGATCATAAAGCAGTTCTTCTTTATATCAAAAGTTATCAAAAGTGACAGAGAGATTTGTGACTTTATGTTTATATCACATAATACACGATTTTCACTAAGAAGACAAAGATAAAAGAACTAAAGAATTAGCTAGACGGATTGCAAGATTGAAATTCTGTAAGCGGGTCATTAAAGACCTTATCCAGAAGAGTTATATAATGTTTTAGAGCTTTGCGTGGAAGAAAAAAGCAATGCCGTAGAGACGAAGCCATTGAAAGTCTATTTACTTGTGTGATTGCCGAGATAGGCAAATGTCTTACTCGAAAGGATAATCCCGATAATATAGGAGGTTAATCATCTGATTCAATTCTGGAAGGCATTATATAAAAAATAGACCAATGGCGCTTGAACAGGCTAATCCGGAAGAGGGTCACGGATACCATTATCCAGAGTGAGTGGTTATCAATACTGGATCAGCGATGTCGTGCTTGAGAGAATTTGCGTAGAAGCCATAGAGCACAGATGCTAGAGGACAAAACGAGAAACAAAAAACAATTAATTAAAGGCTATTTGTTATGCATGCCTTTTGTTTGGAACGTAGCCATTACTTTAGGGATTGATTCTTCTTGTCATTTTGTCTATCTTGATGAAGCTTCTTGCGGAGAATTTCTATCCTGTGGGAATCTAAAGCTTGCGATGTCTTTGATATGGTGCGNTCAGCTTCTTGCAGAGAATTTCTATCCTGTGGGAATCTAAAGCTTGCGATGTCTTTGATATGGTGCGTACGGCATTTCTTGTTTCCGCGATGATAACCTTAGGTCTTGCCGTGTTTTCTGTAGCAGGGTCTTTCTAATGAGCAGAAAACGTAAGAAGAAAAGCGTGTAGCGTATTAATGATTTTCTACTCGTCTCACGCTCGCCTTTGATCTTTTATTCTGAATTGATATAAGCGAAAACTCTTTTTGTGGAAAGATTGTTTTTGGAAACGTTCAAAGTCAAGGATGGCTGGCTGTTGGGAGAAAGTAGACCCTCAATTTCCGGGAAGCTTTATAAAGGAAGTGGCTTGGATCTTTACGCATGGAGATATAATATATATGTGATGGAGGTTATCTTAACTGCTGTAACCCAGAGGATTTAGTAATGTTCTAAAGAAAAAAGACTGAAGAAAGAAGCCACACAACTCAATATTATTCTTGAATAAGTTAGGGGCTCTTATATGGTAGCAAAACAACCCTGAAAAAGTCAAATCATAGAAGCTCAAAAGAGAAAGCAAAAAAGGCCTTTTAGCGCAAGAGAAATCTATCAAGGAGGTGTGACGATATGTTGCATGTTAATTCTTCCAATAAAGTGGCAAAACATCGTCAAAGAGAAAGATGTTCCAGATGGTTAGTGCATGAAAAGCAGGCTGATCTTCCAATGGCTATTATTTTCTACCTTATTGTTATTGCCCTGCCCTATATATAAGGTAAAAAGATGTTTTGAAAAGGGGCATACTTTTCGCCTGAGAGAGAATGATCTTGACAGATATCGGGACCATAGTTTTGGTATTTTCACAGGGAGGGGTTATCCTCTTTTCGCATTGGACTTCGACATTGAAGAGAAAGATCTGATAGAAACTCTCAAGGATGAAATATCTATATCTCTGGTGGTGAGATAGGCTGGGCACAACGGTCTTAGATGTTCACCAACATACTCTGTAGAAGCACCCTACCAAGAAAAAGAAGCCGCCGTAGATGATTGAAAGTACATTAGTATCACCGGTTAAAAGCAGGTGGCATTGCTTAGGGGCTCTTTCCTGCAGCCTTCGATCAAAAGTCCAGTTTCCTTTCTTCGGCTTTCTCTTTTTCATCGCCCTCTCTCTCCTCCTTTCCAGTAAAAAAAGAAACTAAGTCCTTTCCCCAGTAATAAAGAGTTGACTCCAATCTTGTCCTAACCCGCCCGTACGAGCTTGGGTGGCTTCAAATAATCTCTCAAATCTCAAATCCCTTGATTCACCCTGATATGACCTTCTTAATCTTAAATAGCTTCCTTCCTTCTTACCGGCCCTTTCTTTGCTTTTGGCCTATAATTGGCGTCAACAACCGGGACTGTGTACTTCTGGTCTATCTATCTGGTAGGCGTAGGCAAAACCATAGATTGACGGGGGCCATGTCTTATCTTTTTATTAAGAAATCCTGGCTTTTATTTACCTTAGGCTCTAAGCGATTATCACGCAGGAACCTATCCGAACGAGTAGGTAACCCCTTTTGTAGGAGAGGATGGGTTAGGACAGGGCGGACAACTACAAGACAAGGAAAGGCAGAAGTTTGAAAGGATTGGCATGATAAAGAGTGCATTATCATACCCTTGATTAATTATTTCTTCTTTTTGCACGGGAAAGAGATGTGCTCATGCCTGAGAGCAGACAAAGGAAAAGAGAATAATATGCCTAAGGCAGGTAAAGGTAAGGGCCCAAGAGATTTCCATACTGAGTCTTACTTATTTAGCAGAGCTGAAAAAGAAGAGGGCTTTGGAGCAAGTAAGGTGAAGCGCAGAGAAAGCGAGTTCAGTCCTTTTATTAACCCGGGCACAAAAGTCACTACCATGGGTTAAAGAAAGATATATGATTGATGATATCTGAGATCTCTTCCCCGGAGTAGGGAATGGGGCTAGGTTCGTATAGTATCTGAGGGCGATGCACCAAGGCATAAGTAAGCATCAAGCTTGACTGACTGACGAATGGAAAGCAGAACTAGTTAAGGAAAAGCAAGCCGTAGATTGAATAGAGAAAGGGGGCGGGCTTATCTTACAAGATCTTCTCTCGATTTTCTTTCCTCCATTTTAGGAATCGTAAAAGGGAAAACCAGTATGAATTCAACCGGTTGCGTAATTCCTTTCTTTTTTCCGGCTATCAGAGGCAATGGTAATTGTAACGAGTTGAGAAGCGTATCCATTTCNCCGTAAAAGGAAAACCCAGTATGAATTCAACCGGTTGCGTAATTCCTTTTTTTTTTCCGGCTATCAGAGGCAATGGTAATTGTAACGAGTTGAGAAGCGTATCCATTTCTCATTTTTGAATGAATCGATGCTATTTGTTTATATAGCTTTCAAAACGATTGGGATCTTTTCCTTCTCCTATCAATGAGAAAATAGAAAGACTCTTTCTTGACTTTAAGGGGTAACTGATTGAAGGTTGAAGGTAAGGGGGTCAGAGGCCAAAGACTCAGGGCATCCATCCAAAGTCCTTCTTCTTGCTTCTTGATAGCACGGGAAAGAAAGGGACCATTCTCTGCATCACTAGTAGAGGTCCTTAGTTCTTCAATCGCTTGAGTTTATCAGGAAAGCAAGATGGATTGAAAAAGTCCGAGGAAATGGCATTGAAGATCAAAAAGCATACATAAGTGCTTAACCCAGAAAGATCNCTCCTTAGTTCTTCTATCGCTTGAGTTTATCAGGAAAGCAAGATGGATTGAAAAAGTCCGAGGAAATGGCATTGAAGATCAAAAAGCATACATAAGTGCTTAACCCAGAAAGATCCGAGTTCTTTGCTGGAGCCGGTTCTATACCATTCAATAGGCACGCACCGGGGATTGGGATTCTTCCTCTTTTCCAGGCTCCTTGCTTTATCTTGTGANAGTTCTATACCATTCAATAAGCACGCACCGGGGATTGGGATTCTTCCTCTTTTCCAGGCTCCTTGCTTTATCTTGTGAACTTGAAAGTGATATACGAATTCTTCCCAGGTATGAACCTACGACCAGTCAGTCAACTGACTACTCTACCACCGAGCTACTTAGATGGGGCTTAAGGCATTCATTGGTTTTCTGAGATCGACATGTAAGAAGATTTGATATATATCATTACGAATCTTACAAAAAAGGAAGAAGCTAGAATACAGTCATTTCGCTTAGAGCAATCAGTCTTTGCTTGCCTACCTAACCTTACGGTAGTGGGATTCATTCTTTCTTTCTTTTTGACGCTCATTTTTCTGCTTACTTAGTTCTTGCTTTTTGTGAGCTAAGAGAAAACTTCTCTATGATATGTACAACACGGCTTTCTTTTATTTGAAGCTAGCCAGTCATGCCATGAACGGTCGACAAGAGTGCTGCTTCTTTCTCTTTTTCTTCTCTATACCGAAGCCAAGGGAATTAACGAAGTACACGAGGATTGAATACTTGGTTCCGTCAAAGAATATGTATAGCTGCTTCCCTAGGTATTTGGAATGTTGTGGAGGAGTTTCTTTCTCCCGAAAAGCTTCTTGCCCTTCTTCCTTTGCCTACTTACAGGCTTAAAAAAAAGCAGGCTCCGGCACGCACCCATTTCATTTCCAGCCGGTGAACCAGAAGAAGCTTCAACAAGAGGAAATTCTGCCTTGAAGTAGCATCAAGCTTCTAGTAACTAGTAAGGAGTCGCTTTTCTTGCCGATAGTCTAATCTCATCTAACTTCAGGGAAGTCTATAACTAGAGGTTTAAAAGCTTTCCATCAGAGAAAGATCGGAATAGGAATGAAAAGTCAGCCTTTAGCCCCGGATGCAGTTACTAGAGGTTCAAATCCGCCTTCCTTCTTCAGTCAATTCAATAGTTAGAGGTGAAATGCTAGCACTTGCTCTAGGAGCTTCAACAGGCTGTGAATCCAATAGTTGCAACTAGGTTGAGTAAGTAGGGGGCAGGGCATGATGCCTTTACAACACCGGGAAATTTAATAGATGAAGGAGAAGGAAATTACACTACAGGTTCCATCTTTAGCTCTTTAGCTGGGGGTTACGAAGGCTAGCTTAGCCAATCTAGGTTCAATCAAAAACTACTTGGTAATTTAATAAAGTACTCTCAATTTTAAAGAAAAAAGTCTCATATGAAATGAATGAGATTCACCCTATCCTGATCCTGCTGAGCAACAAAAGGACTCCGAGAGCCAACCAATCAAGTTAAGACTTTCAATCTTCAACGGAAGCTTCTATAGTGGACTACGTAGAAATAGAAAAGGAAATTGACAGCTCCATGTAATTGAGGACAATCAGACAGAAGCGGGTCGGAGGTAAGCCGGGGAAAACAAGGGCCCTCACTATAGGCTAGAGCAAATCATGTAACCAACCTAGACCATTACTCTTATCTAGTTACTGAAGTTTAGGAATAGTATAGCTTACCAACAGGTAATTAAGAGGAAGACTTTCGCCCAGGGTATGGGTTTACTGTAGTTGGGGCATCTGATTCCGGGGAAATCACTACTGGTTTAGAAGCGCCAGAAGAAGGTTTAGTTGCTTCAACCATTCCCGATGAAAAGTAGGTAGTTGCGGAAAGAACTGCTTTGAAAGACTAGCTGCTGAGGAATCAACAAGGGAGTTGGCTAAGGGAAGCATGCCCCGGAAGGACAAGGAAGCAAGCAGAATTGAAGCCAATAACTAGTAGGGCTTTGATTACAGAAGTTCAGTCCTATACTATATAATAGCAGGCATCCACTGAAGAAGGGTTATCAGAGCGAAGGGAGTGGGCCATTTGACTTTGAAGTAAGCAAATAAGTCAGCAGAAAGCCTTCCCTCTTCAGTAGCAGGTGAAGCATAAAGCATTCCCTCATCTGTTTCGGGAGAAGCAGAAATAAATGCCATCATCAGTCAATTAATTCCGTAGTAGGGCGTAAGTTGGCTTATGGTAGGGCTCCTAGTAGGCCATTTTCAAGTTCCTTTGAACCTGGACTAAATCAAATAGGTGCTCTTGCAGCTGGCTTTTCATTCTTTACCCCAGCCCCAGGGCATAGTTGGAGTAGCATCAATAGAAGCGGCAACCTTTCTATCTGATGATTAAGAAATAGGTCCAGCTCCCTTAGTTGCAGCATCAAATCCAGGAAATTCTCTCTTTCTAGTAGCAGAAAGAACTAGAAATTAATCCACTGGCAATTCATTCACTTCCAATTCTATCTTGACTTTAAATAAAGCAAAGGAAAAAAGAAAGGTTACCAACTGCTAATTCGGAAATGAAAGTAAAATAGATCTAGCATCAACTGCTGTTAATTCCATAGTTGGAGTAGCAGTGAAAGTGTAAGGCAAGTCAATTATATCTTTCAACTCTATATAGTAGTTGCTGTAAATTCGGGTATGATTGCTGTTCAATCTTCTTCAAGAACTGTTACTGTCAATTCAGATGTTCTTCTAGCAGCAGTTTCAAATGAGACTTTTGACATTGAATTTCCTGTTGTTGGAACTACTATTTCATTTCCTCTTTCTAAACCTACGGAATAACCGGTGGAAATTCCTTAACTCTTTCATTTATTCCTTTTTTAGGTAAGAAGACAGCTAAGCTACTACTCAAAATGCAAAATGAAAAAACAAAGTACTTGATGCTACTATTGAATAAGCTTTCATTCACAGATAGAGCTAGAGAAAGTCGGAAAGAAGAGATAATCAAGGAAAGAGAAATAGAATAGTACAAGAAACCACATAGTTTAGGACAACTCAGAGTTGAGAAATATTACATACGAGCTTAGAATAAGCCAAGAGCTGATAGTGATAGGCTTAGAGCTCACTTTACGCCAACATCATTGTCAGCTGGAGAACTAACTCCTATCTACATCAAGTGCGGATACCTATGCAGGATGGAGTGGAGGACTGCTGTGCCGTAGGGGAAGATTATTATGACAATAGCAGTTCCAGAGAGAGAGCAGAGTGTCATTTTGTTTTGTGGATACAGATGAAATGCAGGGCAAGAAAGTAGCACATAGGACGTTACTGCAAATCTGGCAATTAAAGGGTTTCAATCAATCGGCAGTAGTTAAAGAGAGAGAAGGCAACAAGAGAAGATCTGTCCGCATTTATAAGGGGTCTTAAGTTGAAAGATTTGATGAGGAGGTAAAGGATGATGGATAAGTCATGAAGAAAAACATCAGTATTATATAAAGTCTAAATCCTTTCTATTCTGAATAAATGACTTGAGGGTTTTTTATTGCGTGTATTCGAAATTGACTCGACTCTGGCTGGGTAGCGAATCAGAGAATCAGATTATTACGAACCCACATATACGCGGATAGACTACATTTTGATTATGGACACCACATTTTTGATAACATGCGAGATCTCATAAATGAAAAAGGCTTTCCTTTTAACGAAGGAACCTTTTGGATTCTATAAGCCAATCAATGGGGGTATATGTTCTAAGTAGTTCTAATTACATTTATGCAGGGAGATCGACAACTGATTTAAAAAGCAGATTCAAAGATCATATTAATGAATCTATAGTAGGGGAATTCTATTCGGGGTCCATTTTAGAGGTTGCAAATCTCTTGAGGAGGTTTATTACAGCGAGTCTTATCTTAAAGATAATAAGCTTTCCTAAACTTCTATTAGTTAATATAGAGACCACCCAACACCTCCTCCAGAACTCCCCAAGATGTAATCATGAATGCCCTAATCTATGCGGGTACGGAAAAGTCTAGTTGATCCTGAATCAAACGATTTTTGTTCCATTCTCTCTTTTCTTTGATCCCCCAGCTTCAAAAAGAAAGGTGCACCAGGTCAATTCATGCGTGAATTCAATACCCTACTCCTAATGCACACTCTCAAAGAAAGAAATCCCTGACTTCTCCACGCCCATAATACTTGTCGAATTGCCAATAGTTCTTCTTGATCTTCTTTCCTCAGAGAATTCTCATTCATCTTGAGTACAGTCTTAGTTTACTGTGAAAGAGTTAAAGAAGGAAGAAGAGAACGAATGAATATATGCTTTACCTTCAGAAATCAGGGACAGGCAATGCGTGAGACCGATAGGTGAATGAGAAGAGAAAGAATGAATAGGGGCAGGATCAAGAAGCCAGCCAAGCCTATTTCCTTCCCTTGCTTGTCAAAGAGGGAAAGAAGGTTAATCAGTAATAGTCCTGTTCTGTCGAATGAATAAGTAAGCAGTCTTTTTCTTTTACAGTGAATAAATAGGGGAAGGTGAAGTAGCTCAGGGAAGTCTCATAAGGTCAATCNATTTCTTCTTCTTTCGTCTTTCCTTATTAACTACCTTCCTCATTCAATCAGGTCAGTCAGGTCATAGATTCAAAGGTTCAGTCTATCTCATTCATCTTTCATTTGCTTCTTTCTTCTTAAGATTAAGACCAAAGGAAGTTTGTTCCCACGGAGTTAGTTCTCTGTGACCTTGATATGGAGCTGGAGCTGCTAACTATGATTATGATGAATGGGCCGCTAACTATGGATATGATGCCGTAAATAGCCCTATTTTATATCACCCTTTAGAGATCCTAGAAAGATTCTTGTTATTGTTATTGCTCCTTGACTTTCAAGAACTTGTATACACTAAGAAAGAAGAAGTCTTATCCATGTTATAGATGGAACTTCAAGAGCAGCTAGGTCTAGATAGATGGAACTTCAAGAGCAGCTAGGTCTAGAGGGAAGTTGTGAGCATTACGTTCATGCATAACTTCCATACCAAGATTAGCACGGTTAAGAATCTAAGCCCAGGTATTAATTACACGACCTTGACTATCAACTACGCTACGGATTGGTTGAAATTGAAACCATTTAAGTTGAAAGGCATAGTGCTAATACCTAAGTGAACCAGATACCTACTAGAGGCCAAGCAGCTAGGAAGAAGTGTAAAGAACGAGAGTTGTTGAAACTAGCATATTGTATGGAAGATCAATCGGCCAAAATAACCATGAAAAGGGCGATGATATTATAAGTTTCTTCCTCTTGACCGCCGAATCTGTAACCTGAATTATCGGATTCATTCTCTGTGGTTTCCCTGATCAAACTAGATAGAAGTTACCAAGGAACCATGCATAGCGCTGAATAGGGAGCCAAGCCAATACACCAGCTAGACCTAAGATGTGGAATGGGTGCATAAGGATGCTGTGCTCAGCCTGTAATGGAATACAATCATGAAGTTGAAAGTACCAGAGATTCCGTCAGGCATACCGTCAGAAAAGCTTCCTTGACCAATTGGGTAGATCAAGAAACCAGCAGTAGCAGCTGGAACAGGAGCGGAGCAACAGCAATCCAAGGACGCCCATACGGAAACTCAGTTCCCACTCTCCCTCCACCCATGTAAGATGCTACACCAAGTCATCAGTGTAGAACAAACAATTAGCTCATAAGGACCACCATTGTATAACCATTCATCAACGGAAGCAGCTTCTCAAATTGGGAGTGCAACCCGATAGCTGCAGAAGGAAGTAGGGATAATGGGACCAGAAGGAAGTAGGGATAATGGGACCAGAAAGAATATTGTTTCCGTCCCCCGAAAGTAGAGATCCAGAAAGAGGTTCACGAATACCATCAATATCTCCGAGCAGCAATGAAGGCAATAATCAATACGTAAGTTGCGGTCAATAAGGTAGGGATCATCAAAAGACCAAACCATCCAATGGTTAGCCGGGTTTCAGTGCGGGTTATCCAGTTAGAGAAAGGACCCCATAGGCTTTCGCGTCTCTCTTGCAGTCATGGTCAAATCTTGGTTTATTTCATCATGAATCATCAGGGCCTCCCAAGCACATTCATTCTCTCTCAATAGAAAATTAAAGGCTTGTTATTCCCAGAGTATAAGATGACTTATATACCCATGTCAACCAATATCAACATCGAGAAATATAAATAGATATTCCTCCTCTGCTTTCTTTTAATGGGTTGCCCGGGACTCGAACCCGGAACTAGTCGGATGGAGTAGATAACTGATTTCAAAACTAAGTCAAAAAAGGCCCAACCCGTGCTTGCATTTTTCATTGCACACTTCCCTATGTATACATCTAAACCGCAGTGACTTCCCTAGGCAGGATTCTAACTAAGAAAGTGGAATATTCAGCAACTCTTACCAAATTCACAGTATAGAAATTCATTGATTTTGGTATATGCATTGATTAAGTCCAATTTCAATTTAGATGGTGTCAGAACCAATCATTCATTATTGGCCAAATCGTTGATGCAAATAATAGCCAAATCCCCCATTTTCCCCCTATATCCCCTCTGTAAAGAAAAGAAGCTCTTGGGAAGATCAAAGAAAGAACCTCTTCTTGCTCCGTATATAATTCTTCCACTAATTGCGAATTTCCCTTTTTCAAAAGAAGGCGTACAGTACTGTTGTGTTTACGAGCCAAAGTTTGAAGCCAAGAAAGTGCCAGTATATACTGTACTCGATACAAATTCTTTTTGTTTGAAGATCCTCTGTAATAATGAGAAAGATTTCCGGATATACAATCGATCAATAATAGAAAAGACGAATCGATCCAGGTCGGCTTACTAATGGGATGCCCTAAGACATTACAAAATAGCGCTTTAGCCAATGATCCAAGCAAAGTAAGTAATAATAGGAACTAGTGTTCTTGGTTGGTAGCATTATCTATTATCAATGAATTTGATAGCATCTGACTCCATACCACTGAAGTATTTAATCGCACACTTGAAATATAGCCCAGTCAAGAGAACGCTTGGTTGGATAATGGGTTTATATGGATCCTTTCTGGTTGTGACCACACATCTGAGATTGCCATAAATTGTAATATTTCCCCTTATTCATCAGAAGTGGCGTATGTATCTTTTGAAACCGGAATCAATTTTCCTTGATATCTAACATAATGTATGAAAGGATCCTTCCCATAAGATAGCCGAAAAGGAATTAGCAAACACTTTGACAAGATGTTCTTTCCATAGAAATATATTCATTCGTTCAAAAGGGCCCCTATAAGAAGTGGATCGTTCGTATATGAGAAGATTGGTTACGTAGAAAAAGGGAAATGGATTCGTATTCACATAAGAATTGTATAGTAAGTCACGTTGCCGAGATTTCTTCAGTTCTAAATATCCTTGAAATTCCCCTCCCTCCATGGAGTTATTACG
>NW_019646475.1:0-1751 GCF_002806865.2 Cucurbita pepo subsp. pepo
AATTCCTTAAAACTAATACACCATATCCAATTTTCAAGATTGAAAAAGAATACATACATATCGATTTATTATAATATCATAATAGAACCTTCCAATTCATGGATATATCGATTCTTTATATTCATTTAGGCAACCATATGAAGCAAATATTATACAATTTGGCTTATAGTTGAACATACAGATACCTTGTTCAACCACAATCCATAAACACATAGTATTGTTGCATTTGGTTCTATCTCTATCATCATTGTAGATATCAAAGTAATGCGACCAACCAGACTACCGGAAGATATAGTAAAACCGTGTTGAGCCCCAAAAATTTGGTCAAAAACTAAAAGCGTAGCTATCCAAAGGTGGAAGATGGTGGACTTCTAAGTCATCATGACCGAGTGAACAATGAACTAATTATGACTTTTTAAAACATTTGTTATGTTTACTTTGGAAGATTGATTCGTCGATGTAGTAAATATGATAGCGAAGAACAATGACATGAGGAAAGACCATGCCAGTATTGAAAATGAATTCATTTTGTAAATATGAAAATACTTATACTTGTTTAATTAGTTTTAATGGTAGGTAAAAATATATTATTGTTATATTTGGATGGATGACCACATATTAAGTGCTTATAGAATTAAGGCAATTATGAACCCTTTAGTAACGGGTTCTCATTTATTGTTTAAAATAAAAATAGAATTGTATTTGATAAATGGTTATTTTTTAAAATAAAAAATATATGTTTGAAACTTATTAAAGTTATTTTTCTATATATGTTTGAAACTCATTACGGTTATTGTTCTAAATTTTTTTGAATTAAAAACGTAAAAGTACCATATAGAAATTAATTTTATGGTAAGACAGTGTATGAGTGCTTTACCTAGTCTAGTTCTTATAGTTTCTCATGGTCTAGTTCAATCGAGCTTTTATCTGGTCATTATATCTCATCACTCGACTCCTTAAATCATATTTATCCGTCAGAATTATGTACATAATCGTACGATCAATTGGTTAACTCTTTACTAATCCCTATGTCCTACATCTATGTATCATGAATATGTGAGATCCACTGATCTCTTGTAACGACCAAAAAAAAAAAATTAAATAATTAAAATAATTAAAATAATAATTTTCCCTAAACTACTCCCCACTAACACCTCCTTTCTCTCCTAACTATCTCTCCTCAACCAACTCATCAATCAATATTCCAAATCAGAATACTGGATCATCGGTGGTTCCTACCGTGAAAACCAGATTTACAAGGAGAGCTACTCCCCACTAACACCTCCTTCCTCTCCCAACTATCTCTCCTCAACCAACTCATCCATCAATATCCCAAATCAGAATACTGGATCATCGGTGGTTCCTACCGTGAAAACCAGATTTACAAGGAGAGTTGGAGATTTAATTTGGAGAGAGATCTTGTTGTTATTACGGTAAGTCATGTTTCAGATCTCTGATCTCTTTTTCATTTATCCAGTTTGTCTAATTATTCAGAATTAGATCCCGTTCTCTTGCCCAGTTATTTAGATTTTTGGTTATGATGTTAGGTCATAGAAAAATAACTAGAACAGATTGTTAAAGATCATATATTTATTTAGATTGCTGTCAGTTAGTATCTAATTAAATCTCATTTAGGAGTTAGATCTAGTTTTTTATTTGATTTAGTTTTGATTTGATTAGATTTTATTTTGATTTGTTTACTGGTTTGTTACCAGATTTTCTCCAGATTTTTAGGTAGATTTTCTGAATAT
>NW_019646475.1:4062-4943 GCF_002806865.2 Cucurbita pepo subsp. pepo
ATTTCTAATGCACCAAACAATTTCTTTGGTAGCATGTTAGAAGAGTCTAAAGATGAACGACAAGATGCTTTGGTTGATGATGCACCTGTCCGAGGAGGAGCTTTCAGTGATCGAGAAAAACAAAATCTGGGAGTTGGTTGATCGACCTCTAAACAGAAAAATAATTTGAGCAAGATGGGTGTTTAGAAAAAAGCTTGGAGTTCACAACATCTAAACAAGGAGGAGTGTTAAAGATCATATATTTGTTTAGATTGCTGTCAGTTAGTATCTAATTAAATCTCATTTAGGAGTTAGATCTAGTTTTTTATTTGATTTAGTTTTGATTTGATTAGATTTTATTTTGATTTGTTTACTGGTTTGTTACCAGATTTTCTCCAGATTTTTAGGTAGATTTTCTGAATATTTTTTGTATTCTCGGTATAATACGGAGCATTCTTGCTCTTCATAATTCAATTTCTCATCAATCATTCAATCAATCCCTATTTCACTAACACAGATTTTCTTTTCGTTTGTCTAATTATTCAGAATTAGATCCCTGTCCTGTCTAATTATTCAGAATTAGATCCCTGTCCTTTCTTCTTTCCTCTTTCCTTTCTTATTTACCTGTTAATTTTTTGTTATTTTGTATTTATTATTTACGTGTTAATTTTAGATTTTAACAAAATTAGAGGAAGAAAAAAAAATACATATAAGATAGAGAAAAGATTTGGAAAGAAGAATTAATTAGAAAAAAAAAATGAGATGACAGAGGCCAAAATACTGTTAACAAAATCAAAAGAAAAGACAAAAAAAATAAAAAAATAAATAATATATATATATATATATATATATATATATATATATATATATATATATATATATATATATATATATATATATAT
>NW_019646475.1:7116-7842 GCF_002806865.2 Cucurbita pepo subsp. pepo
AAGTTTACGTTATCAATTATGTTCATGTAAGAGTTATATTTCCGCATTATAGATGAGCATGAGACGTTAGTAGCGACTCTGAGTATGTGGAAATTTAGGGTCGTTACATTTATGATAACATTTTCCATGCAATACCAAACATAATTATTTGACTCCCAAACATCATAAATAAAACCTTAAACCAAACCCTCTAAAAGATCTAGGTCAGCTAAATAAGTGTCATTTGAGATAGTCTTGGTTTTTAATTAAAAAAAACTAACTATTTAATTAGAAATTTTGGAATTTTCAATTTTTGCTAGAATAATAAACCTTTAAATTGTTATTTTACCATCTATAATCAATTGTGAAATGTCTTAATGGTAGGTTCGTATTTCCCTCCTCTGATATGTCATTTATTAACTGAAAATGTTTATATTATTACCTTATCATATATGATACATTGTAAAATGTCATTTATATCATATCTTTGTATTATCATTTTTTTAAATAAACTGAACGTTTTCTAATAATTTCTCTCAATGTTAAGAAAAATAAATGGTACGTTCGTTTTTGTGGCTTCATTAGACCTTTGACAAGATTACGTGTATATGCATAAACAAAATTTTGTTCAATCGTACAGGTAGCCGGTCCACTCGTTTATAATAATAGTTTCCATGCACGAAACATAACTATTTGACTCCCAAGCATCATAAACAAAACCTTAAACCGAAACATAACTATTTGACT
>NW_019646475.1:16435-20182 GCF_002806865.2 Cucurbita pepo subsp. pepo
TTTTTTTTTTTTTTTTTTTGTCAAGCCTCAAATTTAGCATGTTTAAATACCGTAAGTTTAAGTCTTTAATGTACTTTTCATTGATATTGATATCCTTTAAATAGGATACAATAGGATAGAAGACGTAAAAATGAGAAAAATATAAAATAATTAAATACTGAGAATAAAATAAATATACTCTAAATCAAATCATAAAGTAAAGAATATTAAGATATCATATCTAAGATATATTCTATAAATAATATATCTCAACACTCCCCCTCAAGTTCGAGAGTGTATGTTAATTACGTCCAACTTGTCTTTACGAGTGTAGGTCAATAACACCCGAGTTGTCTTTGAGAAGAGAGTGTAGGTCAATAACACTTTTATCGTAGCAGTGGTGAAAATATCCGCAAAAAATAGACCGCCTTTGATTGGTTTGCATTTTTAGACTCTCAAGAAATTATTGAATTTACAAGAAATATTCAAAACAAAAAATAAACTGCCTTTGATTGGTTTGCCTTTTTAGACTTTCAAGAAATTATTGAATTTTCAAGAAGGATGCAAAACTCAGAAATATAGACCGCAATGATTGATTCAAGGATTGGTAACTTGTCCCATTTAATTTGATTTGGAACAAGTGAATATCCTCCTTGATCACTTCTTGGTCCATGCATAAATGATTTAGAAATAGACCGCAATGATTGACTTGAGGATTAGTAACTTATTCATTTAATTTGATTTGGATCAAGTGAATATCCTCCCTGATCACTTCTTGGTCCATGCATAAATGATTTAGAAATAGACCGCAATGATTTACTCGAGGGTTAGTAACTTGTCCCATTTAATTTGATTTGGAACAAGTGAATATCCTCCCTGATTACTTCTTAGTCCATGCATAAATGATTTACTAGATAATAACACCAAGATCGGTGCTCTAGATCACTTGGGAGGTTGTGAAAGAAAATACGAACATCTTGAATATGCCACCTTTGGTTAGGGTTTGACTTTAGGTTTAATACTCCCCTTGGACTCAGAGTCCAAGGGGGTATTAAGAATAACAAGATCGGTACTCTAATATTAGAAATACTAAGATCGATGTTCTGATACCATGCTAAAAATGAGAAATAGAAATAGAAATAGAATTGGGAAGGTGTGTATTCTCATTGATATTGATATCCCTTAAGTAGGATACAAGACGTACAAATGAGGAAAATATAAACTAATTAAATACTGAAAATAAAATAAATATACTCTAAATCAAATCATAAAGTAAAGAATATTAAAGAATATTAAGATATAATATCTAAGATATATTCTATAAATAATATATCTCAATAAACCCGACAGTATTTTTTAATTTTGTTAGGAGTAAGATTAATAAATTTGTAAAACTATTTTGTTAGGAGTAAGATTAATAAATTTGTAAAACTATAAAACAATTGACTAATATATTTCTTTTCTTATTTCAAAATAACTAAAAAAAAATGATTGAAATGACCTGAGATAATAATGAGTTAGATTCCTTCTTAATAAAAATTGGTTTAAGGGTAAGAATAAAAAATTTAATTATGGTGCGTAATTTTATTTGACGTAGTCCAATCGGTTGTTAGTTTTTTTTTTTTAATTTTTATTTTACAAAATTTTCATCCGAGCTATAACGGCTCAAACTCAGCGCTAGCAGATATTGCCTTCTTTGGACTTTCACTCGTATGCTTCCCCGTAGGGTTTTATAACATGTCTCCAAGGGAGAGGTTCCACACTTATAAACAACATTTTGTTTCCCTCTCCAACCGATGCGGGATCTCACAATTCACCCTCCTTCAGGGTACAGCATCCTCGTTGGCACTTGTTCAATTCTACAATCGATGTGAGATCCCCAATCCACCACCCTTCGGGGCTCAACGTCTTTACTGGCACACTGCGGCGTGTCCACCCCCTTCAGGACTCGGCCTCCTCGTAGGCACATCGCCTGGTATCTGACTCCAATACCATTTGTAACGGTCCAAGCCCACCACTAGCAGATATTGTCTTCTTTGGGCTTTCCCTTCCGTACTTCCTCTCAAGGTTTTAAAGCGCGTCGGCTAGGGAGAGATTTCACAACCTTATAAAGAATGCTCATTTCCCCTCTCCTACCGATGTGAGATCTCACACCAATGCAAACCAAAAATAAATCTAACCCAACCCAATTTTATGACTTGGGTTGGATAGTCCAAGTGTATCGGGTTCTCGAGTCATATGAAAACCCCTAGCTTTTCCTGTTTACTTCTAATATATTAAATATTCCTTTCTAATTTCATGAGTCCACCCTGTATAATTGCATTTCAACCATCCAAATCACTAGCCTCTCTCGACATTATGGATAAAAATCCATGATTTGATCGGGCAACTTAAATGTCTAGATCATGTCGAAATATTTTGGAAGAAGCGATTTGTCACCAAACCATAGGACTTCAAAAATTGTTGAAGTAATTAGCTCTCCCTTTCTCTAGATAACAGGACGATGATTGGTCCTTAGTCACTTCTTGGATTTTCTAGTGTGTTATAATAATGGGCAAGCATAAATGTAACGCACATGAAATCAAGCCTTAGCTGAAGGAGCATCTAAGTGCCCTATCAAAGGAACTTTCAAATGTCCAACTGAAGGAGAGGCACCGTGAATTTGGCTCAATTCATGATATATATTAGCCAAAACAATGAGTGAATTCACATGTGAAACTACACGAACCTACATAAACATTTCGTATTTGCAACCTTCATTTATTATTATTATGTATAACAACTATAACAACTATTGTAAGTTGAGTGAATTCACGTACTCAAACATATTCACTTTCTCATTTTTTAAAATATATTAATCTATACTGTGAGACAAACACCTCGTAAAGAGCTACACGACTATGTCTTTACACGACTTGTAACGACCCGAAATTTTCTACTTAATTTAAGGTCGCTACTGTATACATACCATAAACATTGAATGCGGAAGACTTCATTTAAATTCCATAAAACATAACCTTTAACCTTAAAACACAGCCATGGACTTACGTGTTTCGAAAACATCTTTAAAACGACACAACAAAAGACCCGAAATAAAATAAATAAGCGTTTAAGTTTAAAACACCCTATTCTATCCTAAGTCTATGAAAATAAATACCACTATCCTATGCAATGTGGATGATCTCGAGTTGCTATGCCGTCGTCAGCCGTACAGGAATGTCTTGCCTTAACCTGAAAAATGTAGTAGCACATGGCCTGAGTATTTAAAGAAATACTCAGTAAGTGACCCCCCTATTGGGGTTAAATGCAACAATCACATGCAATGAAATGATGGGACCTATTTTTCATTTCGTTTCGTTTCATTGCGTTTCGTTTCGTTTCGTTTCGTTTCGTTTTCCCTACGGTGTAATCCAAACAGGTAATCGTGGACGTGTACCATATACTCTACACGCAGCCCATACGAGTGAGTATGGGCTCACCAGCTAGTTCGCACACCACTGGGCCACTGTCCCTAGCCGGTGGGCATGCTCTGGGGACCCATCGGGACCCGTTAAAACTAAAACCGTCACGGCTGCGCTATGCAGGGCATAACGATCGTTGTCCTGCCATTTGGATGTACGCGTCCGTACCCTCGTGATGGGATAGGGGTATCCCCCCAAATGCATGATCACACAATATGCATGAGGTCCCACTAGTCCTACAGTCATCATTTAATGAACATAACCCCGTGTCACGTTTTCATGCTTACATGTCATTCTCATTCTCATT
>NW_019646475.1:25960-26532 GCF_002806865.2 Cucurbita pepo subsp. pepo
AGCTGCCGAGCCGACCAATTAAGCCGCCAAGCTGAGCTGCGGGATTTGACGGAGCAGAGCCGCGGGTTTTGACGGAGCCGAGCCGCCATACACGTCAAGCCAAGTCGAGAGCACGCGTGCGGAGCCGAGACCAAGGCTGCAGCGCGCGTCGGCGTTGGGCCGAAACGCACAGGGCCCGCGTTTGTTCCGTTGGCTGGTCCAGAGGCCAAACGTGAACCCGACCCGTTTTCCTTCGTCTTCCTTACCCGAAATCTCGCGAAAACCCTAATCGTCGCTGCGCCGCCAACGACGACGTCACAACCCCGATTCCGACGATGCGACGACACCCCTCACCTATTCCGACCAACGCGCAACGATATTCAACACCGATAGCCTCGGTCGCTTCTCCCTCCGGCCACTCACCGAAGAAAATCCAGCGAACCACCTCACACGTTTTTCCTGGCTAACCCTCTCGATTTTTCTGTACTCTCAGACACCCTCGAAAATCCTAAACGTTTCGAGAGCAAAAGTTGTTTACAAGGAAGGAGGAGAGTTGTATATGGGAATATAAAAGGTCTTTATGACTTTTCCAT
>NW_019646475.1:27265-30794 GCF_002806865.2 Cucurbita pepo subsp. pepo
GCGAACGTTAGAGTCTTTGCCTGAGTTAGGTCTTGAAATATTTATATACGTTTGTTATAGTATTATTTTCATATAAACCATTTAATACCCATTAAAATTTTCGAGATATTCTATTTTCTCTTACAGTGTTTAATACTCTTTAACATTTTCCAGATAATTTCAATTATATTCACAATCTTCCCTCCTGTCTCTTAAACCATTAAAATTTTGAGTATGACTTTTAATATCATTAAATAATATAAAAGGAAAAGTACTGAAATGCAAAATCCTTTTAATATCATTAAATAAAATAAAAGGAAAACTACTGAAATGCAAAATCCTTTTAATATCATTAAATAAAATAAAAGGAAAACTATTGAACTCTTGAAATGCAAAATCTTTTTCTAACAAAATATCTCACTGCCAAAACTAAATCTGAACTTTTTTTTTTGTTGTGTTTGTTTTCGCATTCTGATAAGTTAAATCTGTTTAACCTTCTTCTTTAGTTTTGTTTGCTACCTTTTCAATTAGGTTAGCAATTATTTTGGCCAATTTAATCGATTCTATTTTTTCTGTTATTGATCCTCACGATCTTTCTAATAAGGTAAATTGCTAAATAAAACTAAATAATTGGATAAAAAAAAAGGAGATGTGAGATATAACTTAGAGAGAAATCTCAAATCTCTCTCCCATGTNTTATTGATCCTCACGATCTTTCTAATAAGGTAAATTGCTAAATAAAACTAAATAATTGGATAAAAAAAAAGGAGATGTGAGATATAACTTAGAGAGAAATCTCAAATCTCTCTCCCATGTAAATCTTGATCATGTCTGCAAACCTATCTCCTATAAATTTGACCACGTATTTCTGTTTTCTGAAAGACATTTTTCATTTCTGTTTCATTTTTGCAAGAACTATCAGGTGGGTTGAGGAGAGATTGTTGGGGGAAGTGACGAGGAGAGATGAGGGAATAATTATTTTTATTTACTTATTTATTAATTAATTTTTTTTTTTTTTTTTACATAATAATAATTTTTTATTCTTTATAATAATTTTTATTTATTTATTATTATTTTTTTTGGCTGTTACATTATATCCCTCTAAAAAAACTTTCGTCCTCGAAAGTGTTTTAATCTTGGAATAACTCGGGTCCTTATTCTAAGAGTTCTTTGTTAAGTCTTCAAGTACCACTAAGCAAAAATTCTTAACAAGTATACCTTAATTCGTATGAGTCATAACATTTATTTGCATGCATAAAACTTTCATAAGCCTATCACTTCGTATTCATAAAATCTTTGAATCCTTATAAGGTGTCTTGTCAGATAGTTAGGTATTTTAAATCTTAATTCATACTCCAAAAGGCTCTTTTGGTCATTTACCCCCAAATCTTGTTTAATTCTTCAGCATATTCCAATGGTCTTGTAACTTTGTGTAATCCCTTTACACCATGATATAAGGCTCCTCATCAAATTTCATGTCATTTAGAGGTCACTTTGGTCATAAACTAGTGGTACGTAATTATAGGGGCATTTTAGTCATTTTACACCTACACTTGGTTTAGCCCGTTATCATAACCTAATGGTCACCAAATTTCGTACATAGCCTTATCATGTCATATTGGGTCTTCTTCTAAAATTTCATGGACAACATAATTCATCTAAGGTTTGTGGCTCTGGCACTTCATTGAAATAAATGTTCATGTATACAATAAGGTTGGAAAACTTACATAGTTCCTCACTTTTTTTTTTTTTTTATTATTATTATTTTACTATGATTCCATCTACTAGATCAATAGTTTTACTAGTTTCTGCTTTACATTGTTCTCCAAATCCAATTTTCTACACTTAGCTAAAGGTTCACTAATTGACCTGTTTGTCCATGAGTTCTCAAAATCTCATTTTTAAATATCCAAAATGGCATTTTCTTTTGATCCAATTTTTTTTTCTCTCTCCCTATCATTAAAGAAAGAAAAATTCCGGGTTAGAAACATTCTCGAGAATTTCTCTTAAGATTTGAACCCATAGCTGATGGTAGAACTAGGATAGATATTTTCTGTTTCCTACTCACACGCGCTCATATCTTTGCTTCTCGATCTATCTCTAATTTTAATCTTCCTCACCAATAAGATATTACGGTGCTAGTGTAGACCGAAATTTCGTTACAGTCCAATACTGACCAGTAATAGATACCAGGGCTTTGCAATATTTGACTGATCACAATTCTGTATAGTCCATTTACTATAGGAGTTCCCTAGGAATTCATTAGAGGAATGTTTCCAATTAAAATTGTTCGTTCTCTATATTTTTAATAATTAAAAAGAAAGAAAGAATTATTTTCCTTTCCTCATTATTGTTGGTGTCCACTTGATTTGGTTCATCATTAATGTCTCATCTTTGTAGATGAATTCCATATACAAATTTGCCTATTTTCCCATACAAAATCAAGAAATTGGTAATACTTCTTCTCTCTTGGCTACCTACCCCAATTCTAGTAAATTTTTGGAGTCAAAATCATGACATGAAACTAGTTAAGAACTCCACCCTGTTCCAATGCAAATAGAATGCACTAGTAAATCACATGGATCTAGGAACGACTTCCTGTATTTGATTTGTGGTCAAGCTAGAGTTTGAGGATTTGGTAACTTCCATAGGAAACATTGTCAAATAGGCTTTTCTCTTGGTATACCTTATCTACTACAATCCAAAACTAATGTTCCTATAACCATAATGGAAAGACATCACAACCCTTTCAATGCCTTTGTAATACCAAGAATGGGCTTAACAAAATTCTCTTATAAAAATTGGTATTGTATAAGCATGGTGGATATCCTCAGATGCCATAAAACTTGGGATACTTGAAAATCAAACTTAAAATGATAGTCTTGAAACTTTAACTATAGTAATACCTTTTAACTAGGTTGACATTGCTAGGAAAAATTGTTCGGTAATTTTCTACAACAATTTGTTTATGTTGAGCTTCTTGAGTGCATTCGTGTACCCTAAGGAGGATTACCACAAAACTTCTAGTTGATTTAGAGACGATGTCCCACTCTAATCCTCGTGTATCCCCCACCCAAGTTCATTTTAAATCATGGTTTCTTAAATTTAAGGTACCTTGACAATTTCATACCGTAGTCCCTCTCCATATACCTCTAAAACTTTGACCATGATTGTAATGCCTCATCCAAATTGTGGCTCGATACTTTTAAATCATCTCACAACTTCCATAATTGCAGTTGTATTACTTTTTTTTTTCTTTTTTTTTAATTATTTTTTTTTTTATAGTTTTCAAGCCTTATTAAGGTAAGAAAGTTTTCTACATCTCAGTACTAACAAAGCTCATATGTCATTCACCAATTAATTTAAGTATACATGTTTTAAACTTTTATGGTCTTTAACTCAATTATTTTTTACAGGTACTTTAATTTCATTTTTACATACTTCAAAGTTATAAAGTTTTCTTTCAGACACTACAACTTTTAATATCTATAGTATACTATAGGATATTGACATCTATCAAGCTTCTTAGGTCATTTTATTTCATCTAAAA
>NW_019646475.1:31109-42141 GCF_002806865.2 Cucurbita pepo subsp. pepo
AAAACACAGCCATGGACTTACGTGTTTCGAAAACATCTTTAAAACGACACAACAAAAGACCCGAAATAAAATAAATAAGCGTTTAAGTTTAAAACATCCTATTCTATCATAAGTCTAAGAAAATAAATACCACTATCCTATGCAATGTGGCATGATCTTGAGTTGCAATG
The DNA here is from genome assembly GCF_002806865.2 of Cucurbita pepo subsp. pepo. NCBI lineage: Eukaryota > Viridiplantae > Streptophyta > Magnoliopsida > Cucurbitales > Cucurbitaceae > Cucurbita > Cucurbita pepo. The sequence continues at coordinate 31,280 of NW_019646475.1, forward strand.
CCGTCGTCAGCCGTACAGGAATGCCTTGCCTTAACCTGAAAAATGTAGTAGCACATGGCTTGAGTATTTAAAGAAATACTCAGTAAGTGACCCACTATTGGGGTTAAATGCAACAATCACATGCAATGAAATGATGGGACCTATCTTTCATTTCGTTTCGTTTTCCCTACGGTGTAATCCTAACAGGTAATCGTGAACGTGTACCATATACTCTACACGCAGCCCATACGTGCGAGTATGGGCTCACCAGCTAGTTCGCACACCACTGGGCCACTGTCCTTAGCCGATGGGCATGCTCTAGGGGCCCACCGGGACCCGTTAAAACTAAAACCGTCACGGCTGCGCTATGCAGGGCATAACGATCGTTGTCCTGCCATTTGGATGTACGCGTCCGTACCCTCGTGATGGGATAGGGGTATCCCCCCAAATGCATGATCACACAATATGCATGAGGTCCCACTAGTCCTACAGTCATCATTTAATGAACATAACCCCGTGTCACGTTTTCATGCTTACATGTCATTCTCATTCTCATTTCGTTACATATCATACATATTCCTAGCGGGGTTATGTATCATGCAATTTACCGTATTTCATGTCATACAATTCATTCAGTTACATTCCAATACTCATACAACAAGCCATAATCGTACAAGGGCCACACATCGTCACATGCATTCATATCACATCAACTAAGCAGCATAAATAACATACATTCACGTTCACATGATTTCGTACTTAAGCACAATAATCTAGCATACAATGTATCATATCATAACCAAGTCATAACGTAAACACTTCATAGTCATATCGTTCTCTAACTTACCATAGCCTTAACGTTCTTATACCTATCACAGACATATCATTACGTGACGTACCTTAGTCATATCGTCACAAGAATGTACCCTAATGCTATCGTTCTATCAATCTATCACAAACCTATCCCTTTTTACCCATAACCTAACCGTATTCTTTCATCAATCTCTCCTATCCATAGCACTCTGGTATGTAACCTAACTCTAACGTTTCATGAACGTATCTTACTCAGCGTTACATTTCGTTTTGTGCATCCTTCTCGTACCCTATCTCAAACATATCCTTGAGCACATCGTACCATAATTATTATCATACAAACCACATATTATAACTTAACATAACATATAGGAAGCAACAATTCACACATATCAATATATATGACACGTACAGAACCACAGGGCACGTGTCAACATCAAATATAACCATGCCGATAGTAAGGTCACTTACCTGGTTAGCTTAAGTCGTTGTCACGAATATATCATTAATGAAAGTTCGATTCCGTCGTTATCCTTAATGAAAGCCCATTGAACTCCAAGTCAACCTATGTGAGCCCATACATCAGTTCCGTGTTTGAATTTTTACAAAATTGTTTCTCTAATTTATATTTATCCATGTGTTATACTTCATGCGAACGTTAGAGTCTTTGCCTGAGTTAGGTCTTGAAATATTTATATACGTTTGTTATAGTATTATTTTCATATAAACCATTTAATATCCATGAAAATTTTCGAGATATTCTATTTTCTCTTACAGTGTTTAATACTCTTTAACATTTTCCAGATAATTTCAATTATATTCACAATCTTCCCTCCTGTCTCTTACTGTATTTCCCTTCTTTTAATTATCCCCTGTGTTTGAGTATGACTTTTAATATCATTAAATAATATAAAAGGAAAACTACTAAAATGCAAAATTCTTTTAATATCATTAAATAAAATAAAAGGAAAACGATTGAACTCTTCAAATGCAAAATATCTCTCACTGCCAAAACTAAATCTGAACTTTTTTTTTGTTGTGTTTGTTTTTGGGGAGATAAGAAATTCTAATAGGTTACATCTGTTTAACCTTCTTTTTTAGTTTTGTTTGCTATCTTTTCAATTAGGTTTTCTGCTATTGATCCTGCGATCTTTCTAACAACTTAAATTGCTAAACAAAACTAAATAATTGGATTAAAAAAAAAAGGAGATGTGAGATATAACTTACAGAGAAATCTCAAATCTGTCTCCCATGTAAATCTTGATCATCTCTGCAAACTCATCTCCTATAAATTTGAGGCAGGTATTTCTGTTTTCTTTCATTTCTGTTTCATTCTTTGTGGGAGGTGGTTGAGGAGAGATTGTTGGAGAAAGTGACTAGGAGAGAGGAGGGAATAATTATTTTTATTTACTTATTTATTAATTTTTTTTTTTTTTTTTTTTTATATAATAATAATTTTTTGTTCTTTATAATAATTTTTATTTATTTATTATTTTTTTTTTTTTTGCGGTTACGTGACTATTCTTTTACTTCGAGTTTTATTTTCAATCTTCTCAAGTTTTTGTATCATTTTTGACATCTATTATTAAGGCAATTGTATAGGTGTTGGTGAGGATCTTGTAAAAAGAGATGGTTTCATTTGGACAATTTGGTCTTCATCAACTCCCATTTTCTTAGTCAAACGCCGTGCCTCAAATAACCTCTTTACGGCCTCCCTTATATACTCCCTACCTACCTTGAGAGTTATATCTTTTCCAAAGGTTTCAGAGTAACTACTAAGGATATGCTCTCCTTTCAAAACTGCAGCCAACTGCATGAGCTCCTACTGAAACTCGGAAAGCTTGGCTGATTCGTTCGTAGGGCTTTCTCTGATTTTCACCGGCGTTGGAAGTTATTCTAAATCGAAATTGATAGATAGATTTGTAAGTTTAAGTAGAACATCATCTATCTAATGTAAAAAAAATGATAGGATTAGTTTGGTTTTTAGTAAGGTTGATGTTTTGGACTCACCGGGAGAGTCAGTTCTGAAGGAGGTGAGTTTTTGGACGATGAACTCAAAGGATCCGGCCCACTCGTCCCTCGTGGTGAGGAGGGGAGTGGTGCCCATATTCTCACAAAAAGCCAATTCGGAGCTGTTTAGCAATTTGGTGCAATTTCCTTCCTCTCTAGGTAAATATCACAAATCTGTTTTATTCTTTTATTTATATATTCTACCACTCTTCATTTTTTTTTAGTAAAGGAGTAAACGAGTGGAGGTACGAGGAATTCATTAAAAAAAAAAAATCAAATTCTGGTAAAAATTTATCAAGAAAAAGTTAATAGAGACTACTTTTAAGATTATTTGAAACTATGGAAACTAAATTAATTAATAGGTTTGAAATTACTAAGAATTTAAAATAGGATGAATATTTTAATTTTAAAAGAATTATAGAACATGCTTGGTTAAATGTTTTTAAAATTCCTTCTAGTTTTTATTAGGTGTATTGTTCTATATCCAAAATCATGAGTTAGGAGTGGTTTATTGATAAGGGCTTCAACCTAAACAATGATAATCCATCGGATTTAGACTAATCTGGTTAAAGTAAACAAACATGATTTGTAGAGGTGTCATTGGAGCTGAAAATCTACTCTCGAATGGCTTGAAAGGAGTGGTCAGGGTCGGGATCGACATAGTGAGCTTGGTCCTTGAAAAAGATCTGTTTCGATTTCGGATCAGCGGCGTTGAGGATGTTGGATTTAGTGCCATCGACGCCATTGATTTTAGGGTTGAGTTTCTTCATCCAGCCGAGCATGAGATTGAAGGAGCGATTCTCCATGACGAGAACGACAATAGTCTTGATGGGAGAGCCATGAAGGAGGGGAGTATAGAAGGCCAATAGGAGGAAGAGGAAGAAGGCAATGGATTTGGCGGCCATTAAAGCCGTGGGAAGAGTTCTTCCCATCTGCAGAGAGAAAGAGCAGATGATGAACTGAAAATCGTTAATCCAAGCGTTATCTATTTCATTAATCCAAGCAATATCAATAGATAACATATCACTATTATTGTCATAAAGGTCCATAGTTTGATATATCAGTTTCATTTGTTAAACCCAAAAAAGTAAATATAAGTAAATTATAAAAAATACCATTAAAGTTTTTACTCAACTTTTTATAATACTCTATTTTGTTATTAACCTTAAACTTGGTATGGTATCCCAAATAAATACTTTTTTTTTTTAAAGTTCCAATAATACTTTTAATTTTTTTTAAAAAAAAAGTCTAAGAAATATTATTACAGTTAATTTTAGATGATAATGATTAGATATTTTATTATAAAAATACTACTATTATTCTTTAAAAAGTTTCATTAATTCTCTACAATTTTAAAAAAAAAATTCAAAATACCACCTATATGTTTAAAAAAAATATCCATAAATTTAAAAATAGTACGAACACAATTCACCTTTATAACATAAATTACAACTAATATATAAACAAAAACCATCCATGGACGACACCTTATAGATTATCTCCAAACTTTATATGTTACTTTTAAAAGTTCATGAATATTTGAAACATAGTATTAATGGTAAGAATATTTTAAACTTTTTAGAAAAGTTTTAAGGTGTTTTTGAATTTTTTAAAAAAAGTTAAGAATATTAATAAAACTTCAAAAAATTTAAGGATACTTTTGAGGGAAAAAAAATAAATAAATAACGGTCTACATCTAAAACTAAAACTAAGGATGAAAATATTTTTAAACTTTTTTTTAAGAGTATTTTTCGACTTTTTCTTTAAATATAAAGATAATATTAAAAAAATTCAAATATTTATAAACATTTTTAAACAAAATAGATATTATTATTAATTTAGCCTTTCAAAAATAGTTATAAACTTTAGTTAATAACATTAATTTTTTTATTAAAAAAAGCAACTATTTATATTCTAAAACCCATATATTACCCCAAAGAATGGGAAGAAAATTAGTATATTTAAATGTAAATTTAAAATAAAATATATAAATTAACTTTTCTAAGAAAAATTAGTGACCATTTTATTCACAAGTAGGTTATTAATACACATGCGCGGTCCATAGGTTATCTAATTGAATTTATTAAATCGCATAATTGAATTTAGTCTTTCAATTTATTTTAAATATTAAATATATAATATTTTATTAATATTTTTTTATATGTAGTCATTATTCTTTAAGTTATAATAAAATCACATGATTGAAAACTATTCTCATAAACCAACACGAGTTCTTCTAGCATGTTTTATCCTCGTTTACATGTATTTTATGAAAATTTTCAATAGGTCACCCAACATAAAATTTGTAACAGCTCAAGCCCACTGCTAGTAGATATTGTCATTTTTAGGCTTTCTGTTTCGGGCTTCCCCTCATGATTTTTAAAACGCATTTGCTAGGGAAAGATTTTCACACTCTTATAAAGAATGTTTCTTTCTTCTCTCCCATCAATGTGAGATCTTACAATCAAACAATATTGTCAAGTGGTAGGCTTGAATTGTTACAAATGGTATCAGAGCCAAACACCAGGCGATGTGCTACTGAAGACATTGAGCCTCGAAGGGTGGTGGACATCGAAGGGTGTGCCAGTGAGGATGTTTAGCCACGAAAGGGGGTGAATTGTGAGATCTCACATCGGTTGAAGAGAGGAACAAAACATTGGTGTGGAAACCTAACCCTAGCGACCCATTTTAAAAACCTTGAGCGGAAACCCAAAAATGAAAGCTCAAATAAGACAATATATGTTAGCAATGAGCTTGGGCGGCTAGAAAATTGCTCCATACCAATCACGCTTAACCATGGAGTTTTTTTTTTTTTTTTTTTCAACCACCAAAAAAGGAGAATCCTATCCTCAGAATCGTTCTCCTTCGAATATGGTCTTGATTTATTCATATACCCGTCATTTACTCGATTGTCACAATTTTCCTTCTTCTTTAGACCTAAATCTATTTTTTTCTAACTTAAATTTATTAATATGGTTTTGATTTATTCGAATATGGTCTTGATTTGTTTTAAATCTCAGCGTGTCAAGCTCAATAGTACAATTACTCGCTTCTGAGAAATTAAACGGCGACAATTACGCAACAAGGAAATCAAACCTAAACACAATACTTGCAAATGATGATTTGAGGTTTGTTTTAACTGAGGAACATCCCCTAAACCCCAGCTCAAACACAAACCGAATAGTTTGGGATGCATATGACAAAAAGGGTAAGGGGAAAGATAAGATTCCTACTGACCGCAGACCGCAAACGCAAGGTTCAAAATGCAGATAATGGAAAATGTTTCCATTGCAATGAAAACGGGCACTGGAAAAGTGACTGCCCAAAATACCTTGTAGAGAAGAAAGCTGAAAAGGCACAACAAAGTAAATATGATTTACTAGTTGTAGAAATATGTTTAGTAGAGTATGATCACTCAACCTGAATATTGGATTCAGGGGCCACTAATCATATTTGTTTTTTTTTTTCTTCAGGAAACTAGTTCCTGGAGAATGCTTGCGGAAGGCGAGATAACGCTCAGGGTTGGAATAGGAGATGTTGTCTCAGCAAGATCGGTAGAAAATTTAAAGTTGTTTTTTAGAGATAGATTCATTATATTAAATAATGTACTTTTTGTTCCTGTAATAAAAAGAAATCTAATATCTATCTCTTGTTTATTAGAACAATTGTATAAAGTATCTTTCGAAATCAATGAAGTGTTCATTTGCAAAAAAGGTATTCCTATTTGTTCTGCAAAACTAGAAAACAACTTATATATTTTAAAACCGAGCGAAACAAAAGCTATTTTAAATACCATGATGTTTAAAACAGCTGAAACTCAAAATAAACGACAAAAGATTTCTCCTAATACCTTTCTTTGGCACTTAAGACTAGGCCACATTAATCTCAATAGGATTGGGGGATTGGTTAAAAGAGAACTTCTAAATGAGTTAGAAGACAATTCTTTACCTCCATGTGAGTCTTGTCTTGAGGGTAAAATGACTAAACGACCTTTTTCTGAAAAAGGTTATAGAGCCAAAGAAACCTTAGAACTCGTGCATACAGATCTCTGTGGTCCAATGAATGTCAAAGCACGAGGAGGGTATGAATATTTCATCAGTTTTATTGATGATTATTCAAGGTATGACTATATTTACCTAATGCATCAGAAGTCTGAAGCTCTTGAAAAGTTCAGAGAGTATAAGTCTGAGATTGAGAATCTATTAGGAAAAACTATTAAGACACTTCGATCAAATCGAGGTGGAGAGTATATGGACATAAGATTCCAGAACTATATGATAGAACATGGAATAACGTCTCAACTCTCAGCACCTGGTATGCCACAAAAGAACGGTGTATCAGAAAGGAGAAATAGAACACTGTTAGACATGGTTCGGTCTATGATGAGTTTCGCTCAACTACCTGATTCGTTTTGGGGATATGCAGTGGTGACTGCTGCATACATTTTGAACATGGTTCCTTCTAAGAGTCTTTCAGAAACACCTTATGAGTTATGGAGAGGGCGTAAAGGTAGTTTACGTCACTTCAAGATTTGGGGATGCTCAGCACATGTGTTAGTGCAAAACCCCAAGAAATTAGAACGTCGTTCAAAATTATGCCTATTCGTAGGATACTCCAAAGAGACGAAAGGTGGTCTGTTTTATGACCCTCAAGAAAATAGAGTGTTTGTATCAACAAATGCTACATTCTTAGAGGGAGACCACGTAAGAAATCATCAACCTTGCAGCAAACTAGTATTGAGTGAGATTTCTAAAGAAGCTACTGATAAGATAACAAGAGTTGTTGACCAAGCTGGTCCTTCAACAAGAGTTGTTGATGGAGCTGACGCTATTGGTCAATCATATCCTTCTCAAGAGTTGAGAATGCCTCGACGTAGTGGGAGGGTTATAACTCAACCTTTTCATTACTTGGGTTTGGTAGAAACACAGGTCATCATACCTGATGATGGCGTTGAGGATCCATTAACCTATAAACAGGCAATGAATGATGAAGATAGAGATCAGTGGATCAAAGCCATGAATCTTGAAATGGAGTCAATGTACTTCATTTCAGTCTGGGAACTTGTAGATCAACTAGATGGGGTAAAACCTATTGGATGCAAATGGATCTACAAGAAGAAACGAGACCAAGCCGGTAAGGTATAGACCTTTAAAGCTCGACTTGTAGCAAAGGGTTATACCCAAAGAGAGGGGTAGACTATGAAGAAACCTTCTCTCCAGTTGCTATGCTTAAATCGATTAGAATACTCTTGTCCATTGCCACATTTTATGATTATGAAATTTGGCAAATAGATGTCAAGACTGCCTTTCTAAACAGCAATCTTGAGGAGAGTATCTATATGACTCAACTAGAGAGGTTCATTGAACAGGATCACAAGCAAAAGGTTTGCAAGCTTAAAAGATCCATTTATGGGTTGAAGCAAAGCATCTTGATCTTGGAATATAGGTTTGATACTGCGATCAAATCTTATGGCTTTAAACAAAATGTTGACGAACCTTGTGTTTACAAGAAGATAGTCAACTCTACAGTAGTTTTCTTGGTGTTGTACATTGACGATATCCAACTCATTGGAAATTATGTGGGATTTCTAAATGACATTAAGCATTGGCTAGCGGCACAATTCCAAATGAAAGATTTGGGAGAGGCTCAGTTTGTTCTTGGAATCCAAATTGTTCGGAATCGCAAAAACAAAACACTAGCATTGTCTCAGGCATCGTACATCGACAAAATTTTGATTCGATATAAGATGCAGGACTCCAAGAAAGAATTATTACCATTCAGGCACAGAGTTCATTTATTGAAGGAACAAAGTCCTAAGACACCTCAAGAAGTTGAGGATATGAGACACATTCCCTATGCATCAGCAGACGGTAGTCTGATGTATGCCATGCTATGTACCCGACCCAACATATGCTATGCTGTGAGAATTGTCAGCAGATATCAGTCCAATTCGGGACATGCTCATTGGACTGCTGTTAAGAATATCCTCAAGTATCTTAAGAGAACGAAGGACTATATGCTAATGTACGACACTAAGGATCTGATCCTTATAGGGTACATTGACTCAGATTTTCAGACCGATATAGATTCGAGGAAATTGACATCAGGATGTGTCTTCACTCTAAACGGAGGAGCAATAATATGGAGAAGTATAAAGCAAGGTTGCATTGCTGATTCCACCATGGAGGCTGAGTATGTTGCTGCTTGTGAAGCAGCGAAAGAATCTGTATGGCTTAGGAAGTTCTTAACTGATTTGGAAGTTGTTTCAAATATGCATCTGTATCACTCTTTATTGTGATAATAGTGGAGCAGTTGCAAATTCTAAAGAACCAAGAATCCATAAGCGAGGAAAACATATTGAGCGCAAATATCATCTCATAAGGGAAATTGTGCAACGAGGAGATGTGATCGTCACACAGATAGCTTCAGAGCACATTGCTGATCAATTTACAAAGCCCCTCACGGCTAAAGTGTTTGAAGAGCACCTAGTGAGTCTAGGACCACGAGTTATGTAATCTAGGGCAAGTGGGAGAAAAGGCATGAGTATGTGAGTTAAGGATAGTTGACCGTTCATTATAAGGCAAATATCTATATTTGCCTTACATTACGGGTTACCATATTTGCTCTTTTATTAAAGGCAAATATATTGTATTCATTTATTATTCTTTCCTTTTATTGCTATTTTCATATTATTTGTAATTTACCATATTTATGTATTCTGTAAATGATTATAAATAAGAGAACTCTCACCCCATTTAGGTGTGGTGGATTCAGCAAACATTCTTAGATGCCCTAGTTTATTGTATTTATATCTTTCTCAATACTCAACGTTATAAAACCCCACTATAGTTTTAGTCCAAGTGGGAGTTTGTTGGGTATTATGCCTAAAACTCACACCCCCATTTAGGTGTGGTGGATTCAGCAAACATTCACATGGTATTAGAGCGTTACAACAAAATGATACTTTGACTTTGGTTCCTCGCCCTGTCAACACCAACATTGTGGGCTCTAAATGGGTGTTTCGTATTAAATATTTGCCTGATGGATCCGTCGAGCGTTTCAAGACTCGTCTTGTTGCCAAAGATTATACTCAGGTTCCTGGTCTTGACTACACTGACACTTTCAGTCCGGTTGTCAAAGCTACCACTGTCCGTGTTGTGCTTTCTATTGCAGTCACAAATAAATGGCCTCTTCGACAACTTGATGTCAAGAATGCTTTTCTGAATGGAACTCTTATTGAACGTGTTCATATGGAACAACCTCCTGGGTATATTGATCCTCGATTTCCCACTCATGTTTGTCTATTAAAGAAAGCCCTCTATGGCTTAAAGCAAGCTCCTCGTGCTTGGTTTCAACGTTTTAGCTCATTTCTTCTCACACTTGGGTTTTCTTGCTGTCGCGCTGACACGTCCCTTTTTGTCTTTCAACAGCAATCTAACCTTATCTATTTGCTTCTTTATGTTTATGATGTTACCAAATCATAGATTTGGAATGTAATCTTCATTATACGCATCTATAAATACATGAGGTCGTGACCCATATAGGTCATCGTGCCATTCAATCTAACATGGTATCAGAGCCAAGGTTTATTTTTTAAACTCCTCGCCATGTCTTCTTCCTCCTCTCNTTTCATACCCCACCAAATTACTCCTTATTAAAAAATTTTGGATGTGCTTGTTGGGCTCATCTTCGTTCTTATAACAAACAAAAGCTCTCTTTTTGATCAAAGGAATGTGTCTTTCTAGGCTACAGTTCTTCACATAAAGGGTATAAGTGTCTTGACACCGATTCTGGTCGTGTCTATATGTCTAGAGATGTCATATTTGATGAAAATGTTTTTCCATGCAAGAGAGCCTCACCTAATGCTTCCCCAATCATGCAGTCGACGCATAATGCCCCTGATTTGTGCACCTTGCATTTGGGTAATAGCAGTACTAATTTGGAGAATGATCACATGCATATGTCTGAGCCTACTAACTCTTTGGATGCAGAAAATTTGGTGATTACATCAGCTTCGAAATTGCCGCAACAATCCTCCGCGTCGCTGCCATGCGAATCGG
>NW_019646475.1:46081-67132 GCF_002806865.2 Cucurbita pepo subsp. pepo
TTGTATATGATATAAACAATGTGATCACTAAATTGTACATACGGAGACATGTGAGTGGGGGCGTCCTATGTAATGAATATTATATAAGATCGGACCATGAAGAAAATCACTCTCACTTTATAATATCGTTTACTGATGAGACTGATTTTCTTTTCATTCGACGACCTAGGTAGCGCGATCTTAATCCTGATCTAACCATGAACTCCTGTTTATTCGTGTGAATGTTTGCATAATCCACCACACCTAAATGGCGTGAAAGTTATCTTATTTATAATCAAATAAATTACAAGGATATGGAAATATAAATAAATGGAAATAACAATAAATGGAAAGATACCTATGGTAATGGTAATAAGGCAAATATTAGATATTTGCCTTATAATAAAATATCAAATATAATATATATGGTAAACTATAATTTATTACTAAATATCCTTAACACCCCACCGCAGCTGAGCGTCGGATTTGAACGAACGTGAAGCTTGGATCTGAAAAATTCAAAGAGGTTGAGAAACACTTTTCGTGAAGATATCAACAACCTAGTTCAGAGGAGGCATAGAGAAACACTTTCTTGGACATCGAAAATTGCAGAGGGATCGCCGCTCAGCGGCGATGCTGCCTTGGCTTCGGCGAGGATATGTCTAACTCATGAAGAGGGATTGTCGCTTAGCGACGATGCTGCCTTGGCTCTGGTGAGAATATGTCTAACCCCAAGAAGTAGAAGGGGAAACCTAGAGCAAAGGACAAAGAGAATGTTGAAGCAGGAAAAGTCGCCACATTGGACGAATGAGCCAATTTTGACGAGAAGGGCGACGGAAGAGTCACCACATTGGGCGAAGGAGCCAATTTTGGCGAGAAGGGCGGCGGCAACTTGGTTGGCGAAGAGGCCAGTGCAACGCCGAGATTCCAAAGGTAAATATCTACATAAGGTCGATGGGCTTATCGAGATTCTGTATTTTTTCGAAGAGAACGCTGATGAAGATCCTAAGATTAGGGTTTCTGTGAAGGATGAAGGATGAAGGATGAAAGATGAAGGGAAAATTGGGAAGAAAATGAAAGAGGCTATGTTTGGAAAAGGTGAGGTTGTATGTACAGAGTATAGCGAAGGAGGATTTGGAGGTCAAAATGGTGGAGCCGAAGAGTAATCAATCGGCTCTGCATGTGGCAGCCATGGTGACTGCCCCTGCAGCGTCAAAGCTAGCAGTGGTGGTGGAGAAGAACAATAGAAGATTTCAAAAGCCACTGAAAAGAAAGGATCGGGGTTGTTAAATCGAAACTGCTCTGATACCATGTGAATGTTTACATAATCCACCACACCTAAATGGTGTGAAAGTTATCTTATTTATAATCAAATAAATTTCAAGGATATGGAAATAGTAATAAATGGAAATAACAATAAATGGAAAGATACATGGTAATAAGGCAAGTATTAGATATTTGCCTTATAATAAAATATCAAATATAATATATATGGTAAACTATAATTTATTACTAAATATCCTTAACAATTCGGAATTATCCTTAGATTTGCATGGGTGAGAGTGGCTCGAGTTCACCGACTCAATAGGCCTCCCATGTTAGGGGTAAGACTGGGTGAATGGCTGGGGACGTGGGGTGCAAGATAGAATTCACTTCTACCCGCTTTTAGGGATAGTAGAGAGGTTGTTCCCTTAATTACTGACTCCAAGTCTTGAACAAGGGGCCCCACCCTCTCATTGGCCCGAGAGGGATTCGGTTTGGTGGTCGGACCATAAACCAATTGTTCATTAGAGGATCAGTAGGACTTAAGGAACAAGAAGTAACTTTAGGGGTAAAACGGTAAATTGACCCAGCTCTAGTTACGAACAACCTGTCAAGGATCGAATTACTAATCATGGTTATATCAAATGAACAGAAATATATCTATAGTGAGGGGAGTGCAACTACTAGGCTATAGTGGAGTGTCCTAGTAGTTAACGAATGTTGGTTAACAAGGTTAATGAGTTTAGCCGGTTAATCTCGGATCGTTGGAGCCCATGATCTGTAGGTCCATTAGGTCCCTCTGCTAGCTCATATCGGACTAAACCTTAGAACAGTTTGACGAGTGAGTTCGAAGTGTTCGAATTCAAATTAGGGAATACACGCTAAATATATACGATATAGTTCACCGCATTTTGTTTTAATTATGAATTAAACAAAAAGAGAGAATTGGAGATATTTAAATAAGATTTAAATATTTTAATTATGAATAGGGATTCATAATCAATATGTGCCGGAAGTGATTGGGATTGACATTTGATTTAATGTTAAATATTAATTGTTTAATTAATCATTTAATATTATTTTGATTTGAAATTAATTATTTAAATTAATTGTTGAATTAAAATAAAGAGAGTCAAAATGTTGACTTCACTTCATGGAAAAATCCATGTTTGAGTTAGTGGAATATTGAGTGTTAATATATGGTTTAACCAAACTTGCATGTTTGCCACATAATCCCACAAATTTGAGTGGAATTTTGAGTGTCAAAATTTGGTTTAACCAAACATGCATGTTTGCCAAATAAACCCCATAAATTTAAGTGAAATTTTGAGTGTCAAAATTTGGTTAACTCAAACTTTCATGCTTGACAAATAAACCCCACAAGTTTGAGTGGAATTTTGAGTGTCAAAATTTGGTTAACTCAAACATGCATGCTTGCCACATAATCCCAAACATTTGAGTGGAATTTTGAGTGTCAAAATTTGGTGATCTCAAATTTGCATGAACATACAAATATGACTCTATAAATAGAGTGTTCAAGGTACATGGAACTTCTCCCTTGGAAAAACTTAGAGAAAAACTCTTTCAAACTCTCTCTTCATATATACTAAATCCGTCCTAAGTTTAGTCACTCACCAAATTCCACAATCCCGTTCTAAGGCAGGAGAATAGTGAAGAAGACACTAGTGGTGGTTCGAAACCGATTCGTGAGAAAAAAGGAATTTGAACTACAAAAGATTAGTACTCAAACACCTTGAGTTTTAATACTTATGAACATGCTAGTTATTTACTATAATTGATGTTCTAAGAGTGCCTAAGATCCAAATTGCTCCCGCATGTGTTATATTAACACCATCATCATCTTCATCATCAAAAATTTCCGAGTCTATTGGTGTAATTGTTGGTGCAACGATTGATGATTCTCCAACTTCAAAATTAACTTCTGTCGAATTGTTCCAGTCTCATTCGCTTGCTTCATTTACTTGCACATCACGACTCACTATCACCATCTTGCTCATCAGGTCAAGTAGCTTGTATCATTTTGTCTGTTGGATCGATATGGCAACCCTAGAGGGGTGAATAGGGTTTCAACAATATAATAATTTAAACGTGATTAATTTTTTCTAATAACAATAAAACTTAATACCGCAATAAAACTTAATAATAATTTAGAATTTAAATAGGAAAGGGTTAGAAAATATAACACCTTAGTTTTATAGTGGTTCGGTCAAACTCAACCTACTCCACTCCCCAAGTGCCTCTTGGGAATTTGAATAAACCTTTCTTGATTTTTTCCTCGGATTAGAGTCCAACCGCTACACCGCTCTTTTTACGAGTTCAAGAGAAAACTCAATCCTTTCCACGGCTCAGAATCAAACCGGTACACAACTCTTTTTACGAGTTCAGGAGCAAACTCAATCATTTTCACGACTCAGGATCAAACTGATACAATTGTCTGAAATTTTGTAGAAACGCACCACAACTCTCTGAAAGAGTAGATTTACAATTTGATCGCTCACCTCACAACTATTTTCTCACCATACAATAGACATCTCTCTCAAAATAAGATAAACAAGAAATAAAATTGAAAGCATTGGAGAGAGTGGAGGCTTTTAAAAAAAGTTTAATCAAGAAAACTATGGAAGTTGTGTATTGTGTTCTTAGTTCTGAAAAATATGAAGAGGTAATGATCTAGCAAATTCTTGTAAAGTACGAATTTCAATGAGAGTACCAGAGTCATTACCATTAGTACCCTTACCAATTATTTTACCCTTCTTGTTGTCGCCAAAAAGTTACTAAGCTACCATTCTTCATGGAAAGACTCACAAACTTGGATTGGTTTCCCGTCATGTGTCTTGAGCAACCACTATCCAAATAAACCTAAAAACAAAGATATTCAAAATTGACCTTTTGGTACCCATATTTTTTTTGGGTCCTAACAAGTTAGTTTTTCACAAATTTAGGAATCATGTTTGCATTCATATTAAAAAACTTACCACACGAGAAACAAACAACATCATGCAGAAATTTATTTCTAAAATTGAAAAATTATTTCTTAAAACATTGTTAGATTTTATATTTTGAGAAAATTTTCTTCTCGAAGAGATGTTTTGAGAATTTTTCAATTTAAAGCAATTAGATTTAATATGTCTTTGAACACCACAATAATGACATATAGGCACAAATCTAAATTTATCATACTGAGATACAAATTTGCATGTGTTAGGCTTTGACATAATGAGGATGCTTTAACAATATTGTTTTAGAACTTGAGTATAACATTCATCAATATAGCCTAATCCCTCTTTACTCACCATAAGGCTTACCTGCTTCAATTTTTTTATCTAATTTTTGAGCCCCTATAGTTAACATTTTAATAGACTCTTTAGTCTTACCAAGTTCTTGCCTATTATTTGATTTCTTTTCTTTTTGAGTAATTTAATTAACTTATATTTTTCACAACAATTATGCTCAAGAAATTTCATTTTATCAAAATGCAGTTTTCTCATCACAATCAAATACATGCTTTTTCACAGGGTATATCAAATCTTACAACATTATGATTATTCTCTTCTAAACAATAAATTTCATTTAATAAAGACTTATTTTTAATAATTGAAGCCTTATATTTCTTTTGAAGCATAACATACTTTGAACCAAGTTTTTCTAAATCAAGTTGCATTTCCTCAAAAACTATAAATAATTCATCATAAGAATGAGATTCAAGAATTACTTCGTCTTCTTCACTCTCTTTGTTACTCTGAGCCATGACTTCATCCTCTTTGTCACCCTGAGCCATGACTTCATCGTCTTTGTCACTATGAGCCATGAAGCAAAAATTTGCTACTTTTTCATCCCTTAGAGATTTATTTGCATCCATTTTATCATGAGCTAACATGCTAATTTTTGTTTCTTTTAACTTGATTTGTTCCCTCAGTTACTCCAAGAGGTTTCCAAATTTCATATGCTAAACAACACAGATACTCTATTAAATTCCTCGTTACTTAGGGCACAATAAAGATAATTTATAGCACTAGCATTAAAAGAACATTTTTTTATATCATGTTCATCACATTCATTCTCTAATTTAAGCTCCTCAATGTTATTAACAATTTTTATTGGAATGTAAGGGCCTTTACTAACATTCAACCATAATTCATAATGAATCCATTGCAAATAAATTTTCATTCTAGCTTTCCAATACGTATAATTTGTTCCATTAAAGAAAGGAGGTCTAGAAGTTGATTGTCCTTCACAAAAACCGTTTTTAACACGTAGATTTGCCATAAGCTCTAAAAATAAAGTTTATTTAAAAAAAATCAATAAGAGCAACCTGCTTTGATACCAAATGTTGGATCGTTATGGCAACCCTAGAGGGGTGAATATGGTTTCAACAATATAAAAATTTAAACGTGATTAAATTTTTCTAATAACAATAAAACATAATACCATGTAATAAAACTTAATAATAATTTAGAATTTAAATAGGAAAGGGTTAGAAAATATAACACCGTAGTTTTAGAGTGGTTCGGTCAAACTCGACCTACTCCACTCCCCAAGCGCCTCTTGGGAATTTGAATAAACCTTTCTTGACTCTTTCCTCAGATCAGAGTCCAACCGCTACACCGCTCTTTTTACGAGTTCAAGAGCAAACTCAATCCTTTCCACGATCCAGGATCAAATCGGTACACAGCTCTTTTTAAGAGTTCAGGAGCAAACTCAATCCTTTCCACGACCCAGGATCAAATCGGTACACAGCTCTTTTTACGAGTTCAGGAGCAAACTCAATCCTTTCCACGACTCAGGATCAAACCGATATAATTGTCTAAAATTTTATAGAAACACACCAACTCTCTGAAAGATTAGATTTACAATTTGATCCCTCACCTCACAACTTTTTTCTCACAATACAATAGACATCTCTCCCTCAAGAATAAGATGAACTAGAAATAAAATTGAAAATTTTGGAGAGAGCAACAATGGAGCTATTAAAAAAAGTTTAGATCAAGGAAACTATGGAAGGTATTGTGTTTTGTGTTTTGTGTTCGTAAAAGATATGAAGAGGTGATGAGTTTAAATAGTGATCTTGTAAAAATAGGAATTGATACGGACCACACGTGAACTGAAACGTGGACCACGAAAAATAATATATATATATATATATATATATATATATATATATATATATATATATATATATATATATGTAATAATATAATAAAAAAAATGTTAATGAAAATAATGTGACTATCCTTTAAAAGTAATTGAAAAGTTTTATAAATCTAATTGAAATAATTTTCTTTCATTTTAAGAGTAACTCAAAAGTTTTATAAATGTAATTGAAATCACTCTATAATTCAAATACTTTTCTTTTAAATTAAAAGTAACGGAAACTTTTATAAATGTAATTCAAATAATTTTATTTCAATTTAAAAATAATTGAAAACTCCACCCTTTGTTACTTAACCAAAGTTATAAATGTCATATTTTGATTGGTCCATGATGTCAATTTTGCCGCCACATTATCACGTCAGGTATCTTGTTTTGATTGAAATTTCTTCATTACAGCTCTAATTTGAGTGAACCAAAAAGACGTTGAAATCGTTATTCCTAACCTTACACTGTGGACAAAATACTGAGAATTGTTAATAATTTAAGGTAGGTTTGTTATCATCAAAACATCAATTAATTAATTAATTAAAATTAATTAATTTGAGATTAAGGGCAAAAAAGCCAACATTGTCTCTCATCATATCCAATCAAAATATACCTTTTTCTTTTGTCTTCGAGTTTCATTCTTTGTTGATCCGGTACATGAGCGTAAGCCACACTACCGAACACTTTGAGATGAGAGATTGTAGGCTTTTGTCCACTTCAAACCTCTTGTGGTGTTTGATCATCCAACTTTGCATGTGGACATCCCTTTTGTACATAGATGACGCATTGCACGGCTTCTGCCCAAAATTCCTTTAGCATCATTTTGCTCTCGAGCATTCATTGAACCATGTCGAGAATGGTCCTGTTCTTTCTCTCGGCCACATCATTTTGTTGAGGGGTGTACGGTGCGGTTAGAAATCGCCTTATGCCTAGCTCCTCGCAATACTCCATGAAAGTCGTCGAAGTATACTCGCCACCTCTATCGGATCGTACAGCTTTGATGTGTCTACCAGTTGTCTTCTCCACCATCACTTTAAACTTTTTGAACACCTCGGATGCCTCGAATTTTTCTTTCAGAAAGTAAGCCCAAGTTTTTCGTGAGTAATCATCGATAAAGAAAATGAAATACCTTTTTCCGCTGAAAGACTCAGGGGTAATTGGTCCACATATATCTGTATGAATCAACTCGAGAAGTTGTTGAGCCAAAAATTCAGCATTCTTTTGAATTGAGGTTCTCGCATACTTGCTGAGCATGCATTCTTCACAAAATTTTCCTTAAAAGTCCATGTTGGGTAGCCCATGCACCATATTCTTCTTCGCTAACTCTTTTAGGCCGCCATGATGTAGGTGACCAAAGTGGAGATGCCACAGTGATGCCTCGTCTTCTACGTCGACTCGCAAACAATTTTCTTGTATGCTTCTTAAATTCAATTTGTACATCCAATTTCTTCCTATTTCTACTCGAGCAACCAAACGCCCTTGCTTGTCCTTAAGTTGTAGTAGACGGTCTTTTGAGAATATTGAGTAACCTTTCTCTGTGAGTTGCCCCATACTTTAGATGTTGGTCTTGAGGTCTGGTACGTAATAAACATCTTGGATTGACCCCACTGAATCATCCTTTTGCAAGAAATGTATCGTACCTCGGCCTTTGACCTCCACCTTTGACGCGTCTCCAAATGTCACATGACCATCTTCAATCTTTTAAATCTCTTTGAATAGATACTCATGACCACACATATGGTTGCTTGCCCTTGAGTCGAGGTACCACAGAGTGTCATTGTTGATGTTATCTTCATTTTGAGCCATCAACAGAAGACCTTCTTTTGTTACATCTTCCAAGGCTAGGTTGGTTGGTCCTTCCACCTTTTTATCAGCTTGACAATCTTTTGCAAAATGCCCCACTCTACCACGATTTTAACATTTGTTGGAGTTACAATCCTTCGCATAGTGACCAAATTTATGACATTTGCAGTACTGAATGTTGGAGTAAGTTTATAAGGTGAAGGGACAGTCGAACAAAGCAAATTGGCGTGGAAGAGAACACAATCGAGGAAGAGACGACCGATCAATTTATTCCAACATTCAGTGCTACAAATGTCAAAAATATGGTCACTATACGAATGATTGTAACTCCGACAAATGTTACAATTGTGGCAGAGTGGGGCATTTCGCAAGAGATTTTCGAGCCGATAAAAAGGTGGAAGAAACGATCAACCTAGCCTTGGATGACGCAACAAACGAAGGTATTTTCTTGATGGCCCAAAATGAAGATCTGAAAGCAAAAGAACACGGCAGCGCGAAAGACGATGGCGGTAGTCGTGAAGCAGTGGAAGCCGTTGGAAATGAGGTGATACGCAGTGGATTTGGCGAAATCGCGACATCGGATACAAGAAAATCGAAGAAGGACTCTGGATTGAACACACGATCGGGGAACGAGCCAAAGAAACTGCCGGATCATCAGGAGGAGAACTGAGATTTAGAGCAACAACCCAAAACTTCCATGGATAAATCTGTGGAGAAGTCTCAGTTGCAGACGTTGAAATCGTTGAACGAGCACCTTTCGAAGGAGAAAGTAGAGATTGAAAAAGAAAAGAAAGCTTTAGAAATGGAGATTGAAAGGTTAGAGAAGGAAGTGACTGAGTTGAGTGAGAGTTCTTTCTATCTCAAACACGAGAAGGAAGAGAATGGAAATGAAATTTTTAAGCTTGTGAAGAATATTGAAGAAGGTGTGGAGAAAGAGAATGACTTATTAATGGAGATTGATGGTTCAGTGGAAGAGCTAGTGAGGAAGGCGAAAAACGTAGAGATGCTAACTCAACAGAGAGACTCACTTGATGTGAATCTAAAGCGAGTCCAATAGGAGGCAGTGATTACGATGCACGATTGAGATAATCACTAGTGATAAAGCTGAAATGGAGGAGGCAAAAGTGGAAGTGAAAAATGTCGTTGTTCACTTGCGAAGGGAATTGAGTAAACTAAAAGAAGCTATGACGTCTTTGATTGAGTCGAGCATGGCTGAGAACGGGAGAAATGAGAAGTTGTGTCAAATGGGATGTTTTCGAGAAGCTCCAAATGGAGTTTCGTCAGAAAATGATAAGCTTAGTTTGCTGCTCGAGGACAAGGAGAGGAAATAGAAGAAGCCATGACTAAGCTAAAGAAAACGAAAACGGTGCACGTGGAGTCGTTGAATATAGAATTTAAGTTTATAGGGGAGTTTTAGTGAATAAACTTTAAATGCACAAAAATTTAGTTAATTTGGTAAGAGAGAAAAGGGGGAAAGAGAAGGGCAAGAGCCTCTGTAGGAATAATGATATGTTTATGGGTGACTCTCTCGTACCTATTATTATAATTAGAAAAACTTATAAATGCATAGGCTTTCTGTTGTAAACCATAGAAAAGAAAGAGAGAAAAGAAGCCGAGTAAAGAAAAAAAAAAAAAAGAAGAATACAGAGAAGTAATAGAAAAAGCTTGTTTTGGATAAACTTGGTGTTCTTTGTCTCTTTATCTCTCCACCCCCGACATCTCCTTCACAAATACACGAGTACTATTTTCACAAATTGGTATTAGAGCGTTCTATCGTTAGTATGTGTGAGATTTATTTCATAAATTAGTCAGATTTATTTAACCGTTCATCCCAGCACCCAGCGAAATCCATGACATAGGCTCTCAACATATCTTCTAAGATTTGGTTCAGTCTTTCGGTCTGTCCGTCCGTCTGAGAGTGAAATATTGTACTAAACCTCAACTGAGTTCCCAATGCTTTTTGAAGACTTTTCAAAAACTGAGAGGTGAACCTAGTGTCCCGATCAGATACTATGGACACGGTACCCCACGCAAGCATACTATCTCTCTGATATACAGTCGAGCCCACCGATCCACACGATATGTGGATTTGCTTGGGATGATGTGAGCCACCATGGTAAGTCTGTCAATAACTACCCAGATTACGTTGAAACTCCGCTTGGTCTTGGGCAAACCAGAGATAAAATCCATACAAACTGCTTCCCATTTCCACTAAGGGACCTTTAAGGGTTGTAGTAGTCCTGCTAGGTGCTGTCTCGGGGCCTTCACCTGCTGACAGGTCAAGCATCGGCTTGCGAAAACTGCTATGTTCTTCTTCATCCCTGGCCATCAATAACATCCCTTAAGATCCTGATGCATCTTTGTACTTCCATGGTGGAACGTGTAAGAAGTATCATGTGATGGTGTTACTATAACACGTGCGGAAGCAATTTGGATCGTAGGCACTCTAAGTACATCAATTATAGTAAATTAGCTGGCATGTTCAAAAGCATTAAAACTCAATGAGTTTGAATAACCTTTTGTAGTTCAAATTTCTTTTTCCTCACAAACCTTCGTACCACCACTAGTGTCTTCCCTACTATTCTCCGGCCTTAGAACAGAATTGTGGAATCCGGTGGGTAACTAAACTTGATAGGAATTTAGTATATGTAAAGAGAGTTTTGAGAGATTTTCTCAAAGTTTTTCAAGAAGAATTTTCATGTACCTTGATCACTCTATTTATAGAGTAATATTTGCATGTTCATGCAAATTTGAGATTACCAAATTTTGACACTNCATTACGTTACCAAATTTTGACACTCAAAATTCCACTCAAATTTGTGGGGTTTATTTGGCAACATCCAAGTTTGGTTAAACCAAATTTTAACACTCAAAATTCAAATCAAATGTGTGGGATTATGTGGCAAACATGCAAGTTTGGTTAAACATATTCCATGGACTCAAATATGGATTTTTCCATGAAGTGAAGTCAACCTTTTGATTTTCTTTATTTTAATTCAACCATTAATTTAAATAATTAATTTCAAATCAAAATAATATTAAATGATTAATTAAACAATTTAATTAATATTTAACATTAAATCAAATGCCAATCCCATCCATTCGAGCATATTGATTATGAATCCCTATTCATAATTAAAATATTTAAATCTTATTTAAATATCTCTAATTCTCTCTTTTTGTTTAATTCATAATTAAAACAAAATGCGGTTAAATATATCGTATATATTTAGTGAATATTCCCTAATTTGAATTCGAACACTTCGAACTCATTCGTCACACTGTTCTAAGGTTTAGTCCGATATGAGCTAGCAGGGGGACCTAATGAACCTACATATCATGGGCTCCAACGATCCGAGGTTATCCGGCTAAACTCATTAACCTTGTTAACCAACATTCGTTAACTACTGGGACATTCCACCATAGCCTAGTAGTTGCACTCCCCTCACTATAGATATATTTCTGTCCATTTGATATAACCATGATTAGTAAGTCGATCATTTATAGGTTGTTTGTAACTAGAGCTGGGTCAATTTACCATTTTACCCCTAAAGTTACTTCTTGTTTCTTAAGTCTCACTGATCCTCTAATGAACAATTGGTTTGTGGTCCAACCACCAAACCGAATCCCTCTCGAGCCAATGAGAGGGTGGGGCCCCTTGTTCAAGATCTGGAGTCAGTACTTAAGGGGAGAACCTCTCTACTATCCCCAAAAGCGAGTAGGAGTGAATTTCATCCTACACCCTATGCCCCCAGCTATTCACCAAGTCTTACCCCTGAAATAGGAGACTTATTGAGTTGGTGAAAGGGAACAACCTCTCTACTATCCCCAAAAGCGGGTAGGAGTGAATTCCATCTTACACCCTATGCCCCAGCTATTCACCTAGTCTTACCCCTGAAATAGGAGACTTATTGAGTTGGTGAACTTGGGCCACTCTCACCCATAAAAATCTAAGGATAATTCCGAATAAATAGAAGTTCATAGTTAGCNTCCATTCGAGCATATTGATTATGAATCCCTATTCATAATTAAAATATTTAAATCTTATTTAAATATCTCTAATTCTCTCTTTTTGTTTAATTCATAATTAAAACAAAATGCGGTTAAATATATCGTATATATTTAGTGAATATTCCCTAATTTGAATTCGAACACTTCGAACTCATTCGTCACACTGTTCTAAGGTTTAGTCCGATATGAGCTAGCAGGGGGACCTAATGAACCTACATATCATGGGCTCCAACGATCCGAGGTTATCCGGCTAAACTCATTAACCTTGTTAACCAACATTCGTTAACTACTGGGACATTCCACCATAGCCTAGTAGTTGCACTCCCCTCACTATAGATATATTTCTGTCCATTTGATATAACCATGATTAGTAAGTCGATCATTTATAGGTTGTTTGTAACTAGAGCTGGGTCAATTTACCATTTTACCCCTAAAGTTACTTCTTGTTTCTTAAGTCTCACTGATCCTCTAATGAACAATTGGTTTGTGGTCCAACCACCAAACCGAATCCCTCTCGAGCCAATGAGAGGGTGGGGCCCCTTGTTCAAGATCTGGAGTCAGTACTTAAGGGGAGAACCTCTCTACTATCCCCAAAAGCGAGTAGGAGTGAATTTCATCCTACACCCTATGCCCCCAGCTATTCACCAAGTCTTACCCCTGAAATAGGAGACTTATTGAGTTGGTGAAAGGGAACAACCTCTCTACTATCCCCAAAAGCGGGTAGGAGTGAATTCCATCTTACACCCTATGCCCCAGCTATTCACCTAGTCTTACCCCTGAAATAGGAGACTTATTGAGTTGGTGAACTTGGGCCACTCTCACCCATAAAAATCTAAGGATAATTCCGAATAAATAGAAGTTCATAGTTAGCTCAGGATTAAGATCGAGTTACCTAGGTCATCGAATGAAAAAATAAGTCTCAACAGTAAACATCATTATAAAGTGAGAGTGGTTTTCTTCATGGTCCGATCTTATGCAATACTCATTGCATAGGACACCCCCACTCACATGTCTCCACATGTACAATTTAGTGATCACATTGTTTATATCATATACAAAAGTGGGCCACATCCATAGTGTCTTCAGAAAAAGTTACTCAGCCTTATCCCTGTATTATAGATCATTTTGACTATATACTTGAACTTGATCCACTCTGATGTCTCTACATATAGTTCAAGTAATCATACTATAGCGAAAGTGTTCTTAGTTTATTGAATTTAGATTAATGATTGTAAAATTCACTTTATTCAATAACAATCTTTACTAAATAAACATCAATAATAACTTTATTGAAAACAGAATATGTTTTTGTTTACAAACTATGAGTTTTATGACATAAAACCCAACATCATGGGCTTCCGTCATAATATCCTTCAGGATTTTCTTGTCACGGGGAACACACAAGCGGTTTTTCCACAGCAGGCCCCCGTCTGAAGAGATAGAGTACCCTACTAGTCTTTCTGTCTCTGTCTGACTCCACACTTCTAAGTGTCAATAATTTATTTTCGCAGGGTGGGTTGCATGGTTATCTGTGTTATCTATGCAGTACCACCTCTAATTACAACATCGATTTCAGCCCTCTTCATCTCATAGTGTATTCTTTCTTGCTTGGTGATCATCACAGAAGTATAAACAACCTTTCTGCTCAATGCGTCCGCCACAACATTGGCCTTGCCTGGATGGTACAGGATCTCGATGTCATAATCTTTTACTAGTTCCAACCATCTCCTTTGTCTCATATTAAGCTCCTTCTTTGTAAATAGGTACTTGAGGCTCTAGTGATCAGTGAATACTTGGATTTTCTCTTCATACAGATAATGTCGTCACGTTTTCAGTGCAAACACCATTGCTGCTAACTCAAGGTCATGAGTGGGTTAATTTCGTTCATATTCCTTCAGTTGTCTAGAAGCGTAAACTATCACCTTACCATTCTGCATGAGCACGCACCCTAGACTTTTTCCTAATGTGTCGCTATACACCACTAGATTTCTTGATTCATCTGGAACTATGAGGACTGGTGCTGTCAACAACCTCTCCTTGATTTTCTTGAAACTCTATACACAAGTTGATGTCCACACAAAGGGCTTGCTCTTCTTGGTTAACTGAGTTAGCGTCGAAGATATTTTGGAGAAATCCTGGACAAACCATCTGTAATATCCAACTAGCCGTAGAAAGTTCCATACTTCAGTGACTGTGGTTGGCCTTGGCCACTTCATCACTGCCTCTATCTTAGCTGGGTCCACTGTGATTCCTCTGCTTGACACCACATGACCCAAAAATGCTACATTTGATAGCCAAAACTCGCACTTAGAAAACTTGGCGTACAGTCGTTGGTTTCCCAGTACGGTCAGAACTTTCCTCAAATGCTCTTCGTGCTCTGTCTCTGACTTAGAGTACACAAGAATGTTATCAATAAACACTATAACAAAAGTGTCTAAGAATTCCTTAAGCACCTTGTTCATTAGTTCCATGAAGACGGCTGGTGTATTGGTAAGGCCAAAGGACATGACAAGAAACTCATAATGTCCATAGTGACTTCTAAAGGTCGTTTTGGGTATATCTTCTTCTCTTATCCTCAATTGATGATACTCTAACCTCAAGTCAATTTTTTAGAAAATCGTTGCTCCCTGTAATTGATCAAACAAGTCGTCGATTCTCGGGAGAGGGTACTTATTCTTTATGGTGATCTTGTTCATCTCTCTATAGTCTATACACAGACACAGGGATCCATCTTCTTCCTGACAAACAGAACAAGGGCTCCCCAAGGCGATACACTTGGTCGTATGAAACCTTTATCCAACAGCTCCTGTAACTGTTCCTTCAATTCCGTGAGTTTTGCAGGTGTCATTCTGTAGGGTGCCTTGGAGATCAGCGCAGTTCCTGGTTCTAGTTCGATCCCGAAGTCAACTTCCCTAACTGGGGGTAAACTTGACAAGTCCTCTGGGAAAACATCGACGAACTCCCTAAATATGTGTACTGACGAGACTGTCTGTTCATTACTACTGTCTAGGGTCACACTAGCTAAAAATGCAATTGCACCACTACAAATCATCGTCCTAGCCTTTAGTGCTGTTATGACGCTTGGGGTTCTTTTGGATGTGGCTCCTTTATATGTGAAGCTATCCCCTGACGGGAGTCTGAGAGTAACTATTCAAGTTTCACAATCTATTAGAACGCGATTCTCGCCTAGCCAATCCATACCCAAAATGACATCAAAGTATTGCATACTTAATAATATTAAAGTAGCTTATATGACACGTCCCGACACTATCACACTACCTCCCTTAACTCTATGAGTAGCCATTAATAGCTCGTGAGCAATGGTGGACACTGATAGGATGATCTCTAAGGGTTCTTTTTCTAGGTGCGCTAAGTCAACAAATTCCTCAGACACAAACGAGTGTGTAGAACCCGAATCAAATAGTACAAAAGCCAAATGACCAAAGACGGGTAGTGTACCTATAACAACTGCGTCAGGCGTGTCGGTTGCCTGCCTGTGGTTGCATGGGCTACAGCTCGCCACTACTACTGTTGGGCACCCCGACCCCTTTGATTTTGTATTACAGGTCAATTAGTGTTCGAATCTCTCATCTAAGGAAAGTTTGTTGCAAAGTTCCCTGTTTGGCTGCAACTCAAACATGCATTAGTTCCAGCACGACACTCCCCCTTGCAAGCCGGGTAAAACGGAGGAATGTTTTCTTCTCCACTCATGCTTTGTTACTGCAACAAGCCATGAAATAATTACACAATTTTCTTATCTTTCCTCTTTTGTCACGTATGCTTCATCAAGCAAAGGTGTTATCTCCTTCATATGAAATGAAAATGAGTTCGAGTACGTGTAGTATAGAGAAATTTGAACCTCTGATATCGCTTCTCATGGCCTAGTTCAACTAGGCTTTTATCTTGTCGTCATATCTCATCACTCAGACTCCTCAGATCATATTTATCGATCAGAATTTTGTACATGATCCTAAGATAAATTTGTTAACTCTTTACTAGTCCCTAAGTCGTACATTTACGTATCATGAATATGTGAGGTCCATTATTTTCTGATAATATTTTTCATGCAACACCAAACATAATTATTTGATTTCGAGTACAGTAAACAAACCTTAAACCAAACGGCCTTTAAGAAATTTAGATAAGCTAAATAAGATTCATTTGAGATGGTTCTTGTTTTTTTTATTAAAAAACCGAACCATTTGATAACTATTTGAACACGATTCTCGTTTATTGTTCTTTCTAATTAAAAATTAATCAGAAATCTTAGAAACAACAATATCAAGTTTCTTGCTTTTCAATTTTCTTTTTAAATATTAAAGGTTTAAATTGTTATTTTTTCATGTATGATATATTGCAAAATGGCTTAATATGGTATGTTGGTATTTCTCTCCTCTAATATGTCATTTCTTAATAAAAATGTTTATATTATTACCTTATCATTTATGACACATTGTAAGGTGTCTTTTATATCACATCTTTGTATTGTCCTTTCCTTAAATAAAAGGAACGTTTTCTATTAATTTCTCCCAAAGTTGAAAAAAATAAAGAAATGACTTTGCGGCTTCATTAGACCTTAGGCAAGGTTATTCTTCTCTAACCGAACATAACTTATGCAGAAACTAAGCTTTGTTCAATGATACATGTATCCAATATGAGTATACGTTCAATTGAAAGCAATATTAACCGACTTGTCTCTACTCTCGCCAAGTCCGAAGGCTCGACTTTACCTTTACTCTAGGCCCAAAATCTTTCGAATGTCATATTGCATCTCATACAGTTGTTTTGATTGTCAATCACCACCAAAATAAGTTAACAATTCTTAATATCATAACTTATGTCGGTAGCATTTATAATTCATTTATCATATCAAACTTCAAAAAAAGAAAAAATAAATAATATGGAAACAAACAGCATGTCAAGAACATTTATTTATTTCAATATTAAAATCCAACTTTCCAGTTTATGAATATATTGATCATTTACGTGACCACTCATAACAAATTTGATAATTCTTGGTTTTATAGTTGAACAGGCAGATATTTTGCTCCCTCACGTACCACGAACATAGAGTATTTACGCAATTGTTTCTATCTCTCTTATCTATGTAGATATCGAAGTAATGAAATGAGCCAGGCCATTGGAAGGAACAGTAAAACAATGTTGATTGCCATAAATTTGGACGAAAGCTGAACTCGTAGCTGTCCGACGGTGTCAGCTTGTGGACTCCCAAATCATCATCGCCTGATTTGCAGTGTAAAGTGAGCTGATTGTTAGCTTTTAGAGCATTTGTTATCTTGACGAAAATCCTTGGGTTTTGCCATATTGATTCTTGGACGGTATTGAGTTGGTAAGCGAAGAACAATGGAATTAAGAGAGAAATGGCAAGGGTTGGAAATGAATTCATTTTGAAGTATGAGAATACTTGTGCTTGGTTTGTTTCACTTTTATACTTGCAAAATTAGTTTTAATTGTTAACGGCTCCCATGATCCGTTGTATTGGAATGGGTGACCAAATATTGCGTGCTTACTTATCGATTGTTTTATTTATTGTTATTAGTATTTTAGTTATTTACAAAAACAACCCATAAGAGCGATCCTTAATCATCCGTCGATAACTGTAACGCATATTCTTGAGTGTAATGTTACAGACCTTTAACTTTAAAGCTGATGATAAGGGTAGGTTTCGGTGTTTTGTATTCTTGTCACATAGGAGGGCAATTATGGAACTGTTTGGTAACCCGTTCTTATTTATTGTTCAAAATAAAATAGAACCATGTTTGATAACGGATTTTTTAATTAAAAAAATATACTTCATTATTAGTTATTGTATAGAGGAATTTAAACTTGTGATATTGTCAATAGTATTATTTCATGACCATTTAAACTACGATGAGGTTGAAATTAATTGGATTTTTGTTGATATTATACTAGAAATAAATTTACATAAGTAGTATAAATTTTCAATTAAAAACCTAAAAGTATAATATAGATGGTCCTTCACCAAGTCTAGTTCTTATAGTTTCTCATGGCCTAGTCCAACCGTGCTTTTATCTGGTCATTATATCTCATCACTAGGCTCCTCAAATCGGATTTATCCATCGGAATTTTGTACATAATCCTACGATCAATTGGTTAACTCTTTACTAATTCCTATGTCATACATCTATGTATCACGAATATGTGAGCCCACTCTTTTATGGTAACATTTTCCATGCAACAGAAAACATAATTATTTGACTCCCAAGTGTCATAAAAAAAACCTTAAACCAAATGCCTCTAAAAGATCTAGATCAGGTTCATTTGAGATAGTTTTTGTTTTTAATAAAAAAAAAAAAAAAAACCATTTAATTAGAACTTTTGTAATTTTCAATTTTTGCTTAAAAAAAAAACTTTTAAACTATTAATTTACCATCTATGATAGATTGTGAAATGTCTTAATATGGTAGGTTGGTATTTCCCTCCTCTCATATGTCATTTATTAATTGAAAATGTTTATATTATTACCTTATGNTCCTTCACCAAGTCTAGTTCTTATAGTTTCTCATGGCCTAGTCCAACCGTGCTTTTATCTGGTCATTATATCTCATCACTAGGCTCCTCAAATCGGATTTATCCATCGGAATTTTGTACATAATCCTACGATCAATTGGTTAACTCTTTACTAATTCCTATGTCATACATCTATGTATCACGAATATGTGAGCCCACTCTTTTATGGTAACATTTTCCATGCAACAGAAAACATAATTATTTGACTCCCAAGTGTCATAAAAAAAACCTTAAACCAAATGCCTCTAAAAGATCTAGATCAGGTTCATTTGAGATAGTTTTTGTTTTTAATAAAAAAAAAAAAAAAAACCATTTAATTAGAACTTTTGTAATTTTCAATTTTTGCTTAAAAAAAAAACTTTTAAACTATTAATTTACCATCTATGATAGATTGTGAAATGTCTTAATATGGTAGGTTGGTATTTCCCTCCTCTCATATGTCATTTATTAATTGAAAATGTTTATATTATTACCTTATGATATATAACACATTGTAAAATGTCGTTTACATCATATCTTTGTATTATACTTTTCTTAAATAGATCGAACGTTTTCTAATAATTTCACTCAAAGTTAGGAAAAATATATGGTACGTTCGACTTTGTGGCTTCATTGGACCTTTGCCAAGGTTATTCTTCGTTAACCGAACATAACTTATGCAGAATCTAAATTTTGTTCAATCATACATGTAGCCTATACGTGCATATGTTCACTCGATAGTAATTGTAACGGATCGACTTGCCTCTAATCTAGGCTAAGTCCTAAGGCTCGACCTTACCATTATTCTAGGCCAAAACTCTTGGAAAGTAATGTCGCATCTCGTATAGTAGTCTTTTATATCATATCTTTATATTATCATTTCCTTAAATAAACCGAACATTTTTTTTATTAATTTCTCTCAAAGTTGGAAACAATAAATAAATGAAAAAACCTTTTTTACTTGACTTGGCGGCTTCATTAGACCTTAGGCACGGTTCTTCTTCGCTAACAGAACATAACTTATGCAGAAACTAAGCTTCGTTCAATGACACATGTAGCCAGTATGAGTATATGTTCACTTGATATAAATTCTAACCGACTTGCCTCTACTCCCAGCCAAGTCCGAAGGCTCGACTTTACCTTTACTCTAGACCCAAAATCCTTCGAATGCCATATTGCGTCTCATATGGTTGTTTTTATTGTCAATCACGACCAAAATAAGTTAACAATTCTTAATATCATAACTTATGTCGGTATCGTTTATAATTCATTTATACTAACCATATCAATCTCCAAAAAAGAAATGTTATTGGAAATTTAAATGTTGTATAAGGGAGATGTAGTATAAAGAAAGCTTATTGGACATTTAAATTTATCTAAATTATACGTTTAGTCCCTCACAAACTTTCAACTTTATATCTTGTTTTAGTTCAACATTTCAGAAGTAAGAAATTTAACTATCGAACTTTGTGATCTTAGTTCATACCGTATCTAATAAATTACGCTTAGTGTAGCTCATACCTTATCTACGAACGGTTATGTATCTAAATAATATTTTGACCCAAAATACGACAGCTCGTTTGTTTTTTACGCGTCAAAATAAATTGAGTTCATTTCACATCCACCAGATTTGAAGTTAGAGCTTGAAAGTTGAGCTCTTCCGGTGAATTTCAACAACCAACTCATCCATAAACACCTATTAAAGGATAACAACCTTCGATTTTGATTAGGATGGTCGCAAGCAAGAAGAAACCCTAGAAATAATTCTATGACTATTTTTGTTGCAATTTGATAAGCTTTTTACCAAAATGATATCTAATTGTATACAAGTACTATATGTTCGACATCTTAGAATATTCTAAGCAATTGCTTGATAATGGTGTACACTTGCAGTTATGAGCTGACCTCTTTCCCAACGAGTTTGCAGTTTAGAGCCATTAGACGTCACGTCATTTTTGTATGTAAATTACCCTTTTGCTTTTGTAAGCTCCATGAAGCCTTTGTAACAGAGTTGCTATCACGTTAATATGGAATAAAAATGAGTTCAAGAACGTGTAGTATAGAGCGATTTGAACCTCTATTATCGTCGAGAGTATAATCTCATTCGCATTTAGATTATGATCCGGACTGAAATTAATTAGTTTTGTTGATATTATACTAGAAAACAATTTGCATAAGTACTATAATTTAGTATAACATAGCTAAATTGTTATAAATTATGTACTTTTGATTAAAATGTCAAATTCCCCCATAGATATTGTTTTCCTTGGGTTTTTCTCTCAAGGTTTTAAAACGCTTCTATTAGAG
>NW_019646475.1:67476-78942 GCF_002806865.2 Cucurbita pepo subsp. pepo
TCATTGAGTTTTAATGCTTTTGAACATGCTAGCTAATTTACTATAATTGATGTACTTAGAGTGCCTAAGATACAAATTGCTTCCGCACGTGTTATAGTAACACCATCAGTCTTTTGACAATTGGTGAGAGAAAATCGTTGACGGAACGAAGGACATTTGTTAGAATAAAATGAAAGCGTAAAAATAACTTAGAGAAGAAAACCTGGGATTTGACTTTGATGAAAAAAGCTGTGATTTGTTTCTAAAGCTGTGATTTGTTTCTCGTTAGATTCACTCATTTAAATAACTATTCTACCCTTAAAAATTGCTCCAAATGACCAACTAAATGTGTGCCACTCCCCTTCACATGGCCACCTAAGAAATGGTAATCCCTTTCCAGTGTTTGTCAAATGGTCAAAGGAAAATATTGAATCAATTGAGTAAAAACGTATAAAAGCTAAATAAATCTCACACACTAACGAAGAGACAAAGAACACTCTGTTTATTTGAAAATTCCTTCTTCTATTACTTCTTTGTTTCTTTTCTTTTTTTCTCAGCTCTTCACAATAGAAATACGATCTATTTATAAGCTCTCCTAAACTAATATGACTATGAGAATGCCGCTATTTCCTAACCCATACAACCCACCATTTCCTAAAATAAATTTTGGCCTTTCGTTTACAAGACTGCCTTTTTTTACTTCCTTTGAATTTAAAACCCACTAAAATTAACCTACTAAAATTAACTAACAAATAACTTTTAACCTTTATTCAATAAAGCTCCCCCATAACTTAAATGCTCCTGCTATCTGTCATGTCAATCATCTTCCTGTATTTTCAGAAAAGTACTTTCGGCAGTGGTTTTGTAAAGATGTCAGCAACTTGATCCTGGCTTGCCACATGCAGAAATTCCACACTTCCTTCACGTGATCTCAGATAAAGTGAAAACGAATGTCAATGTGTTTGCTTCTTTCATGGTTCATTGGGTTCTTTGCCAACTCAATTGGTTCGTTCATTGAGTTTTAGCTGTTTTAAACATCTCGGTATTTAAAACAGCATTTGTTTCGCTCGGTTTTAACATATATAAGTTGTTTTCTAGTTTTGCAGAACAAATATGAATACCTCTTTTGAAAATGAACACTTCATTGATTTGAAAAGATACTTTATACAATTGTTCTAATAAACAAGAGATAGATATTAAATTTCTTTTCATTCCAAGAAAAAAAAGTAAATTATTTAATATAATGAATCTATCTCCGAAAAACAACTTTAAATTTCCTACTGATCTTGCTGAAACAACTTCTCCTGTTCCAACCTTGAGTGTTATCTCGCCTTCCACAAGCATTCTCTAGGAACTAGTTTCCTGGAAAAAAAAAGAACAAATATGATTAGTGGCCCCTGAATCAAGTATCCAGGTTGAGTTGTCATACTCTCCTAAACATATTTCTACAACTAGTAAATCATATTTACCTTGTTGTGCCTTTTCAGCTTTCTTCTCTACAAGGTATTTTGGGGAGTTACTTTTCCTGTGCCCGTTTTTATTGCAATGGAAACATTTTTCATTATCTGCATTTTGAACCTTGNTCATGCATGAAACATGCTTAGCCTATGGTGAGATTTTAAATCTATATGACATACTTTATGCATATACATTTTCTATTTAATTAAAACATACATTCANTGTTTGCAGTCAGTGGGAACCTTATCTTTCCCCTTACCCTTTTTGTCATATGCATCCCAAACTATTCAGTTTGCATTTGAGCCGGNATGGATTGGTTTTGGCATTAATAATTAAAACTAACTTGAACCGCTCCCGAGGATCACGAACTGGGCAAACCAACTGTTAAAAACGTTGAACCGAACTCCAATGGCAGAAAAAATACCCAAACCGCCTCTTCCATCTTCTTGTTCAATTCAGCTTGCTATCTCTTCCATTTTCGATCAATTACAACCTAAAATGGACTCTAATGACTCCATAAAAACTACAGACCTTTCGTCACTCATTAAAGCCCATACATATTAGGCTTATTACAATAATTGTATCAAATGGAAGCATAAAAAAAATGCCAAAACCAAAAACATCGAATTTAGCAATCACAAAATTTTATATATGAAATGGTACCCACCATGCTCAAATTAATGTAAATAAAGTGCCTAAAACTTGCTTTGATACCAATTGATGGTGTTACTATAACACGTGCGGAAGCAATTTGGATCTTAGGCATTCTAAGTACATTAATTATTGTAAATTAGCTAGCATGTTCAAAAGCATTAAAACTCAATGAGTTTGAATACTAACCTTTTGTAGTTCAAATTCCTTTTTCCTCACGAACCGGTTTCTAACCACCACTAGTGTCTTTCCTACTATTCTCCGGCCTTAGAACGAGATTGTGGAATCCAGTGAGTGACTAAACTTGATAGGAATTTAGTATAGGTAAAGAGAGAGTTTTGAGTGATTTTCTTAAAGTTTTTCAGCCAACTTCACATGTACCTTGATCAC
Source organism: Cucurbita pepo subsp. pepo (assembly GCF_002806865.2). NCBI lineage: Eukaryota > Viridiplantae > Streptophyta > Magnoliopsida > Cucurbitales > Cucurbitaceae > Cucurbita > Cucurbita pepo. The sequence goes on from NW_019646475.1 coordinate 69,955, forward strand.
TCTATTTATAGTCATATTTGCATGTTCATGCAAATTTGAGATTACCAAATTTTGACCATCAAAATTCCACTCAAATTTATGGGATTACGTGGAAAGCATGCAAGTTTGAGTTAACCAAATTTGACACTCAAAATTCCACTTAAATTTGTGAGATTATGCGGCAAACATGCAAGTTTGATTAAACGACACTCAATATTCCACTAACTCAAACGTGAATTTTTCCATGAGGTGAAGTCAACATTTTGACTTTCTTTATTTTAATTCAAAAATTAATTTAAATAATAAATTTCAAATCAAAATAATATTAAATGATTAATTAAACAATTTAATTAATATTTAACATTAAATAAAATGCCAATCCCAATCAATTTCGGCACATATGATTATGAATCACTATTCATAATTAAAATATTTAAATCTTATTTATATATCTCCAATTCTCTCTTTGTTTAATTCATAATTAAAACAAAATACGGTTAAATATATCGTATATATTTAGCGTGTATTCCCTAATTTGAATTCGAACACTTCGAACTTACTCATTACACTGTTCTAAAGTTTAGTCCAATATGAGCTAGCAGAGGAACCTAATGGACCTACAGATCATGGGCTCCAACGATCCAAGAATAACCGGCTAAACTCATTAACCTTGTTAACCAACATTCATTAACTACTAGGACACTCAACTATAGCCTAGTAGTTGCACTCCCCTCACTATAGATATATTTATGTCCATTTGATATAACCATGATTAGTAAGTCTATCCTTCACAAGTTGTTCGTAACTAGAGCTGGGTCAATTTACCATTTTACCCCTAAAGTTACTTCTTGTTCCTTGAGTCCCACTGATCCTCTAATTAACAATTGGTTTGTGGTCCAACCACCAAACCGAATCCCTCTCAGGCCAATGAGAGGGTGGGGCTCCTTGTTCAAGACTTGGAGTTAGTACTTAAGGAAACAACCTCTCTACTATCCCTAAAAGCGGGTAGGAGTGAATTCCATCTTACACTCTATGTTCCCAGCTATTCTCCCAGTCTTACCCTTGAAATGGGAGGCTTATTGAGTCGGCAAACTTGGGTCACTCTCACCCATGCAAATCTAAGGACAATTTCAAATAAACAGGAATTCATAGTTAGCTCAGGATTAAGATCAAGTTACCTGGGTCATCGAATGAAAAAATAAGTCTCAACAGTAAACGACATTATAAAGTGAGAGTGGTTTTCTTTATGGTCCGATCTTATGCAATACTCATTGCATAGGACGCCCCCACTCACATGCCTCCACATTTACAATTTAGTGATCACATTGTTTATATTATATACAAAAGTGGACCGCATCCATAGTGTCTCCAGAATAAGGTACTCAACCTTATCCCTGTACTATAGATCATTTTGACTATATACTTAAACTTGATCGACTCTTATGTCTCTAAATATAGTTCAAGTAATCATACAATAGTCAGAGTGTTCTTAGTTTATTGGATTTAGATTAATGATCGTAACATTCACTTTATTCCATAACAATCTTTACTGAATAAACATCAATAATAATTTTATTGAAAACAGAATATGTTTTTGTTTACAAACTATAATTTTTAGGATATAAAACCCAACATAACCTCCAAACCAAGGAAAGACTTCAACAAGTCCAAATCTATCATCTCAAATTCTCGTGTCATTGTGCTTTTAAACTCTTCTATCATCTCATCATTGTTGCCTGAAAAGATGAGGTCATCGACATAAAGAGCAACAAGTATCACATTACCTCCACTCTTCTTTGTGTTAAGTGCATGCTCGTGGGGACATTGCTTGTACCCGTTCTCCTTGAAGTATGTATTGATACGAGTATTTCATGCTCACGGTGCTTGCTTCAACTCATAAAGCGCCTTCTTCAGTTTTAATACCTTATTCTCTTCTCCAATTTTCATGTACCCGGGTGGTTGTTCGAGGTAGACTTCTTCTTCAAGCACACCATTCAAGAATGTTGACTTGACATCCATTTGAAAATCGACCATTTGAATTGAGCCGCTTGGAAAATGAGCAACCAGATTGTCTCCATTCTTGCAACGGGAGTAAACGCTTTGTCATAGTCGATTTCCGCCTTTTGCTTGATCCCTTCGCAACAAGTCGCGCCTTCTACTGCAATATCTTTCCTTGAGCATTCATCTTTTTCTTGAATACTCACTTCACACCAATGGGCTGACTTCCTTCCGGTAATTCTATCAACTCCCATGTATTGTTGCGATGAATTGCTTTAATCTCCTCATCCATGGCAGTTTGCCACTTCTTGTCTCGCACCGCCTCTTCAAAGCTAATATTTTCAGCATCTGCCAGAAGACATACAAGGTGTACCTCATTTGTTGAATCATACAAGTCTCGCAAACTTCGCATTTTGGGTTGCCGTGGTTCATCTTCATCATCGAAAATTTCTAAGTCTGTTGGTGTACTTGTTGGTGCAACGATTGATGATTCTCCAACTTTGATATTACTTCCGTCGGATTGTTTCAGTCTCATTCACTTGCTTCATTTACTCGCACATCACGACTCACTATCACAATCTTGCTTATCGGGTCAAGTAGCTTGTATTCTTTTTTCTTCTCATCATATCCAATAAAAATATACCTTTTTCTTTTGTCTTCGAGCTTCGTTCTTCGTTGATCCGGTACGTGAGCATAAGTCACCCTACCGAACACTTGGAGATGAGAGATTGTAGGCTTTTGTCCGCTTCAAACCTCTTGTGGTGTTTGATCATCCAACTTCGCATGTGGACATCGATTTTGTACGTAGATGGCGCATTGCACGGCTTCTGCCCAAAATTCCTTTGGCATCCTTTTTGCTCTTGAGCATTGATCGAACCATGTCGAGAATGATCCTGTTCTTTCTTTCGGCCACACCATTTTGTTGAGGGGTGTATGGTGCGGTTAGAAATCACCTTATGCCTTGCTCCTCACAATACTCCATGAAAGCCGTCGAAGTATACTCGCCACCTCTATCGGATCGTACAACTTTGATGTGTCTACCAGTTGCCTTCTCCACCATCACTTTGAACTTTTTGAACACCTCGAATGCCTTGGATTTTTCTTTTAGAAAGTAAGCCCAATTTTTTCGTGAGTAATCATTGATAAAGGAAATGAAATACCTCTTTCCGCTGAAAGACTCAGGGGTAATTGGTCCACATATATCTGTATGAATCAACTCGAGAGACTGTTTTGCCCAAAATTTAGCCCTCTTTTAAATTGAGGTTCTCGCATGCTTGCTGAGCATGCATTCTTCACAAAATTTTCCTTCAAAGTCCATGTTAGGTAGCCCATGCACCATATTCTTCTTTGCTAACTATTTTAGGCCGCCATGATGTAGGTGACCAAAGTGGTGATGCCACAGTGATGCCTTGTCTTCTACGTCGACTCACAAACAATTTTCTTGTATGCTTCTTAAATTCAGTTTGTACATCCGACTTCTTCCTATCTTGACTCGAGCAACCAAACGCCCTTGCTTGTCCTTCAGGTGTAGCAAACAGTCTTTTAAGAATATCGAGTAACTTTTCTCTGTGAGTTGCCCCATACTTAATATGTTGGTCTTGAGGTCTGGTATGTAATAAACATCTTGGATTGACCCCATTAAACCATCGTTTTGCAAGAAATGTATTGTACCTTGGCCTTTGACCTCTACCTTTGAAGCATCTCCAAATGACACATGACCATCTTCAATCTTTTAAATCTCTTTGAATAGGTACTCGTGACCACACATATGGTTGCTTGCCCCTGAGTCGAGGTACCACAGAGTGTCGTTGTTGATGTTATCTTCATTTCGAGCCATCAAGAGAAGACCTTCATTTGTTACGTCTTCCAAGGCTAGGTCGGTTGTTCCTNAGACCTTCATTTGTTACGTCTTCCAAGGCTAGGTCGGTTGTTCCTTCCACCTTTTTATCGTCTCGACAATCTTTTGCAAAATACCCCACTCTACCACAATTGTAACATTTGTTGGAGTTACAATCATTCGCATAGTAACCAAATTTGTGACATTTGTAGCACTGAATGTTGGAGTAAGTTTATAAGGAGAAGGGACAGTCGAGCCAAGCAAATTGGCGTGGAAGAGAATGCAGTCGAGGAAGAGGCGGCCAATCAATTTATTCCAACATTCAGTGCTACAAATGTAAAAAATATGGTCACTATGCGAATGATTGTAACTCCAAAAAATGTTACAATTGTGGCAGAGTGGGGCGTTTCGCAAGAGATTGTCGAGCCAATAAAAAGGTAGAAGAAACGATCAACCTAGCCTTGGATGACGCAACAAACGAAGGGATTCTTTTGATGGCCCAAAATGAAGATCTGAAATCAAAAGAACACGACGGCGTGAAAGACGATGGCGGTAGTCGTGAGGCAATGGAAGTCATTGAAAATAAGGTGATACAAAGCAGATTTGGCGAAATCGCGATATCGGAGACGAGAAAATAGAAGGACTTTGGATTGAACACGCGATCGGCGAACGAGCCAAAGAAACTGCCGGATCATTAGGAGGAGAATTGAGATTCAGAGTAACAACCCGAAACTGCCATGGATAAATATGTGGAGAAGTCTCAGTTGCAGACGTTGAAATCGTTGAACGAGCGCCTTTCCAAGGAGAAAGTAGAGATTGAAAAAGAAAAGAAAGCTTTAGAAATGTTGATTGAAAGGTTAGAGAAGGAACTGGCTGAGCTGAGTGAGAGTTCTTTCTATCTCAAACAGGAGAAGGAAGAGAATGGAAAGAAAATTTTTAAGCTTGTGAAGAAAATTGTAGAAGATGTGGAGAAAGAGAATGACTTATTAATGGAGATTGATGGTTCAGTGGAAGAGCTAGTGAGGGAGGAGAAAGATGTAGAGATGCTAACTCAACAGATAGACTCACTTGATGTAAATCTGAATCGAGTTCAACAGGAGGCAGTGAGCTTACGATGCCCGATTGAGATAATCACTCGTGATAAAGCTGAAATGGGGAGGCAAAAGTGGAAGTAAAAAATGTCGTCGTTGACTTGCGAAGGGAATTGAGTAAACTAAAAGAAGCTATGACGTCTTTGATTGAGTCGAGCGTGGCTGAGAACGGGAGAAATAAGGAGTTGTGTCTCAAATGGGCTGTTTTCGAGAAGCTCCAAATAAAGTTTCATCAGAAAAGGATAAGCTTAGTTTGCTGTTCGAGGACAAGGAGTGGAAATTGAAGAAGCCATGACTAAGCTCAAGAAAACGAAAATGGCGCAGGTGGAGTCGTTGAATATAGCATTTTAGTTTATAGGGGAGTTTGAGTAAATAAACTTTAAATGCTAAATGCCAATTTTAGTTAATTTGGTAGGAGAGTAATTTAAGTTTATAGGGGAGTTTGAGTGAATACTAAATGCCAATTTTAGTTAATTTGTTAGGAGAGTATAGCATTTAAGTTTATAGGGAGTTTTAGTGAATAAACTTTAAATGATAAATGCTAATTTTAGTTAATTTGTCACGATAGTTGAGTTTGAGAAGGGTGAAAGAAAAGGCCAAGAGCCTTTATACCGCATGTTTATGGGTGGCTCTCTCATACCTATTATTAGAGTTAGAAAAACTTATAGTCTTTCTATTGTAAAGACAGAAAAGGAAGAGAGAAAAGAAAAGAAAAGAGCAAAGAAAAAAAAGAAGAAAACAGAGAAGTAATAGAAAACGGTTTTTTTTTTTTTTTTTTTGGATAAACTCGGTGTTCTTTGTCTCTTTGTCTCTCCACTCTCGACATCTCCTTCACAAATACGCGAGTAGTATTTTCACAAATTGGTATGAGAGCGTTCTATCGTTAGTGTGTGTGAGATTTATTTCACAAATTAGTCAGATTTATTTAACAGTTCATCCCAGCACCCAGCAAAATCCATGACACAGGCTCGCAATATATCTTCTAAGATTTGGTTCAGTCTTTCGGTCTGTCCGTCTGTCTAAGGATAAAATGTTGTATTAAACCTCAACTGAGTTCCCAATGCTTTTTGAAAACTTTTCCAAAACTGAGAGGTGAACCTAGTGTCCCCATCAGATACTATGGACTGATATACAGCTGAGCCCACCGATCCATATGATATGTAGATTTGCCTAGGATGACGTGAGCCACCTGTTAGGCTATGGAGCCTGATGCTTATTTATAGCTTGGTAATCGGTTATATCTGGTAAAGCTATATTTGGTAAAACTATATATAGTAAAGCTATATATGGTAAAGCTATATCCGGTAAAGCTATATATGATAAATAGCTATATATAGTAGATGGCTAAATCTGGTAAAGCTATATATAATAAACTAAACCATATATATATCTGGTCCGGTAGAGCTTTGAAGATGTACTTTTTTATTCTCTGTACTCTCTCTTGTTGTACATACCTGAAGTCATCAATAATAAAAAAAATTCTTTTAGCCAGAGTTCTCCTTGCAATTTTCTCTATCCCATTCTTTGTGTTCATCTAGATCGAGCGTGTGCGTTGTTGTGTGATCCTAACAACTGGTATCAGAGCTAACGACTGATATCGATCCTAACAACTGGTATCAGAGCTAACGACTGATATCGATCCTAACAACTGGTATCAGAGCAAGGCAAAATTCACCACGATCTGTGAAGATGGAAAGTTCAAAGATTGGAATTGAGAAGTTCGATGGATCCGATTTCGGTTTCTGGAAGATGCAGATTGAAGATTATCTGTACCAGAAAGATCTTCACGAACCTCTGTTGGGGGTGAAGCCGGATACCATGACCACGGAACAGTGGAAGCTCAAGGATCGAAAAGTCTTGGGGCTGATCCGGTTGACGCTATCCAGAAACGTGGCGTTCAACATTATTAAGGAGAAGACAACGTCAGGTCTGTTGAAGACGCTGTCGAATATGTACGAAAAATCGTCGGCTATGAACAAGGTGTATTTGATGCGGAGATTGTTATGAGTCCTTGTGAGAACTGCGTTACGAACAAACAGAAACGAGTTAGCTTCACAAAGACTGCTAGAGAATTGAAGAAAAGTACCGGAAGCGTCGCTGAAACTCTAGAGGAGCTTGCGTCAGCCGGAAGCATCGCTGAAACTCTAGAGGGGGTTGTGTCGGTCGGAAGCGTCTATGACACTCCAGAGGGGGTTGCGTCGGCCGGAAGCAACGTCGCTGAAACTCTAGAGGGGGTTGTGTCGGCTGGAAGCGTCGCTGAAACTCCAGAGGGGGTTGCGTCGGCCGGAAGCGTCGCTGAAACTCCAGAGGAGGGGTTGCATGGGCCGGAAGACTCTTGCTGAAACACCAGAGGTGAAGCAAGTGGGAGTTGATGTTGAGTTGCTCTAAGATTCACAGAGTGATGTTGTAGCGGATACTCAAGAAACTCCTGAGACTCTTGCTGAGAAACCAGAGGTGAAGCAAGTGGGAGTTGAGGTTGAGTTGCTCAAAGATTCACAGAGTGATGTTGTAGCGGATACTCAAGAAACTCCTGAGACTCTTGCTGAGAAACCAGAGGTGAAGCAAGTGGGAGTTGAGGTTGAGTTGCTCAAAGATTCACAGAGTGATGTTGTAGCGGATACTCAAGAAACTCCTGAGACTCTTGCTGAGAAACCAGAGGTGAAGCAAGTGGGAGTTGAGCTTGAGTTGCTGAAAGATTCACATAGTGATGTTGTATCATATACTCAAGAAACTCCTGAGACTCATGCTATTGGCAAGGAACCCGGTCTATCATTCAAAACACAGAAGGCGATACCATTTCACTCGGAGGTTAGTTGAAGATGGTGACGTGTTTGGAGAAGATAGAGGGTGCAAAGAATCCAGCAAACATGTCGACAACATGTGTTGATGTTGGAATATTGAGGTTATGCAAAACCTCAATTGGTATGGTGCAGTGAAGATGCTCATGGTCGTTTGAGAGTGAAATTCTTGGTTGACTAGATCAGTCTCCAAGTGGGAGAATTGTTAGGCTATGTTGCCTGATGCTTATTTATAGCTTAGTCATCGGTTATATCCGGTAAAACTATATTTGGTAAAACTATATATAGTAAAGCTATATATGGTAAAGCTATATCCGGTAAAGCTATATATGGTAAACAGCTATATATATAGAAGATGGCTAAATCTGGTAAAGCTATATATAGTAAACTAAACCATATATATCTGATCCGGTAGAGCTTTGAAGATGTACTTTTCTATTCTATGTACTCTCTCTTGTTGTACATACCTGAAGTCATCAATAATAAAAAAATCCTTTTAGCCAGAGTTCTCCTTGCAATTTTCTCTATCCCATTCTTTGTGTTCATCTAGATCGAGCGTGTGCGTTGTTGTGTGATCCTAAAAACTGGTATCAGAGCTAACGACTGATATCGATCCTAACACCACCTTAGTAAGTCTGTCAACAACTACCCATATTACATTGAAACTTTGCTTGGTCTTGGGCAAACCCGAGATAAAATCCATACAAACTGCTTCCTATTTCCACTAAGGGACCTTTAAGGGTTGTAGTAGTCCTGCTGGGTGCTGTCTCGGAGCCTTCACCTACTGACGGTCAAGCATCGGCTTACGAAAACTACTATGTCCTTTTTCATCCTTGACCACCAATAACACCCCTTAAGATCCTGACACATCTTTGTACTTCCATGGTGGAACGTGTAAGAAGTATCATGTGATGGTGTTACTATAACACATGCGGAAGCAATTTGGATCTTAGGCACTCTAAGTACATCAATTATAGTAAATTAGCTAGCATGCTCAAAAGCATTAAAACTCAATGAGTTTGAATACTAACCTTTTGTAGTTCAAATTTCTTTTTCATCACGAACCAGTTTCGAACCACCACTAGTGGCAAGCATGCAAGTTTGAGTTAACCAAATTTTGACACTCAAAATTCCACTCAAATTTGTAGAGTTTATTTGGCAAACATGCAAGTTTGGTTAAACCAAATTTTGACAATCAAAATTCCACTCAAATTTGTGGGATTATGTGGCAAACATGCAAGTTTGATTAAACCATATATTGACACGCAATATTCTACTAACTCAA
>NW_019646475.1:80282-101964 GCF_002806865.2 Cucurbita pepo subsp. pepo
AATGAGAGGGTGGGGCCCCTTGTTCAAGACCTGGAGTCAGTGCTTAAGGGAACTACCTCTCTTCTATCCCTAAAAGTGGGTAGGAGTGAATTCCATCTTGCACCCCACGTCCCCAGCCATTCACCCAGTCTTACCCCTGAAATGGGAGGCCTATTGAGTCGGCGAACTAGAGCCACTCTCACCCATGCAAATCTAAGGATAATTCTGAATAAACAGGAGTTCATGGTTAGCTTAGGATTAAAACTGAGTTACCTAGGTTATCGAATGAAAAGAAAATCTGTCTCAACAGTAAACGGCATTATAAAGTGAGAGTGGTTTTCTTCATGGTCCGATCTTATGCAATACTCATTGCATAGGACACCCCCACTCACATGTCTCCACATGTACAATTTAGTGATCACATTGTTTATATCATATACAAAAGTGGGCCGCATCCATAGTGTCCCCAGAATAAGGTACTCAGCCGTGTCCCTGTACTATAGATCATTTTAACTATATACTTGAACTTGATCCACTCTTATGTCTCTACATATAGTTCAAGTAATCATACTATAGCTAGAGTGTTCTTAGTTTATTGGATTTAGATTAATGATCATAAAATTCACTTTATTCAATAACAATCTTTACTGAATAAACATCAATAATAACTTTATTGAAAGCAGAATATGTTTGTGGCAAACTATGAGTTTTAGGACATAAAACCCAACATCATGGGCTTCCGTCATAATATCCTTCAGGATTTTCTTGTCACAGGGAACATACAGGCAGTTTTTCCACAGTAGGCCCCCGTCTGAAGAAATAGAGTATCCTACTGGTCTTTCTGTCTTTGTCTGACTCCACAATTTCCCAAGGTGTTCATCAAACTTCTGAGTGTCAATAATTCGTTTTCGCAGGGTGGGTTGCATGGTTATCTGTGTTATCTATGCAGTACCACCTCTAATTACAACATCGATTCCAATCCTTTTCATCTCATAGTGTATTCTTTCTGATGGAGTTAATATAACACATGCGGAAGCAATTTGGATCTTAGGCACTCTTAGAACATCAATTATAGTAAATAACTAGCATGTTCATAAGTATTAAAACTCAAGATCTTTAAGTACTAACCTTTTGTAGTTCAAATTCTTTTTTCCTCACGAACTGGTTTTGAACCACCACTAGTGTCTTCTCCACTATTCTCTGACCTTAGAATGGGATTGTGGAATCCGGTGAGTGCCTAAACTTGGGAGGGATTTAGTATATATGAAGAGAGAGTTTGTAAGAGTTTTTCTCAAGGTTTTTCCAAGGGAGAAGTTCCATGTACCTTTATCACTCTATTTATAGAGTCATGTTTGCATGTTCATGCAAATTTGAGATTACCAAATTTTGTCACTCAAAATTCCACTCAAATGTTTGGGATTATGTGGCAAGCATGCAAGTTTGAGTTAACAAAATTTTGAAACTCAAAATTTCACTCAAATTTGTGGGGTTTATTTGGCAAAACATGCAAGTTTGGTTAAACCAAATTTTTAAACCTCAAAATTCAACTAACTCAAACATAGATTTTTCGATTAAGTGAAGTCAACATTTTGACTCTCTTCATTTTAATTCAACAATTAATTTGAATAATTAATTCAAATAAAACTAAGATTAAATGATTAATTAAACTATTTAATTAATATTTAATATCAATTCAAATGCCAATCCAAAAAAATTCCGACACATATTTGATTAAAATATTTAAATCTTATTTAAATATCTCATATTCTCTCTTTTTGTTTAATTCATAAATAAAACAAAAATTCGATTAAATATATTGTATATATGTAGCGCATATTCCCGAATTTGAATTCGAACACTTCGAACTCACTCGTCACACTGTTCTATGGTTTAGTCCAATATGAGCTAGTAGAGGGACCTAATGGACCTATAGATCATGGGCTCCAACGATCCAAGATTAACCGGTTAAACTCATTAACTTTGTTAACCAACATTCGTTAACTACTAGGACACTCCACTATAGCCTAGTAGTTGCACTCCCCTCACTATAGATATATTTCTGTCCATTTGATATAACCATGATTAGTAAGTCGATCCTTCACAGGTTGTTCGTAACTAGAGCTGGGTCAATTTACCGTTTTACCCCTGAAGTTACTTCTTGTTCCTTATGTCTCACTGATCCTCTAATGAACAATTGGTTTGTGGTCCAACCAGTAAACCGAATCCCTCTCAGGCCAATGAGAGGGTGGGGCCCCTTGTTCAAGACCTGGAGTCAGTGCTTAAGGGAACTACCTCTCTTCTATCCCTAAAAGTGAGTAGGAATGACTTCCATCTTGCACCCCACGTCCCCAGCCATTCACCTAGTCTTACCCCTGAAATGGGAGGCCTATTGAGTCGGCGAACTCGAGCCAATCTCACCCATGCAAATCTAAGGATAATTCCGAATAAATAGGAGTTCATGGTTAGCTCAAGTTTAAGATCGAGTTACCTAGGTCATCGAATGAAAAGAAAATCAGTCTCAACAGTAAACGACATCTCAACAGTAAATGACATTATAAAGTGAGAGTGATTTTCTTCATGGTCCGATCTTATGCAATACTCATTGTATAGGACGCCCCCACTCACATGTCTTCGCATGTACAATATAGTGATCACATTGTTTATTTCATATACAAAAGTGGGCCGCATCCATAATGTCCCCAGGATAAGGTACTCAGCCTTATCGTTGTACTATAGATCACTTTGACTATATACTTGAACTTGATCCACTCTTATGTATCTACATATAGTTCAAGTAATCATACTATAGTTGCGTGTTCTTAATTTATTGAATTTAGATTAATAATCGTAAAATTCACTTTATTCAATAATAATCTTTACTGAATAAACATCAATAATAACTTTATTGAAAACAGAATATGTTTTTGTTTACGAACTTTGAGTTTTAGGACATAAAACCCAACACTTTTCTGCTTGGTGATCATCGCGGAAGTATGAACAACCTTTCTGCTCAATGCGTCCGCCACAACATTGGCCTTGCCTTGATTGTATAGGATCTCGATGTCATAATCTTTTACTAGTTCCAACTATCTCCTCTGTGTCATATTAAGCTCCTTCTGTGTAAATAGATACTTGAGGCTCTTGTGATCAGTGAATACTTGGATCTTCTCCCCATACAGATAATGTCGCCATGTTTTCAGTGCAAACACCATAGCTGCTAACTCGAGGTCATGAGTGGGATAATTTCATTCATATTCCTTCAGTTGTCTAGAAGCATAAGTTATCACCTTACCCTTCTGCATGAGCACGCACCCTAGACCTTTTCCTGATGTGTCGCTGTACACCACTACATTTCCTGATCCATCTGGAACTGTGAGGACTGGTGTTGTCACCAACCTCTCCTTGAGTTCCTAGAAACTCTGTACACAAGCTGATGTCCATACAAAGGGCTTGCTCTTCTTGGTTAACTAAGTTAGCGTCGAAGATATTTTGGAGAAATCCTGGACAAACCATCTGTAATATTCAGCTAGTCGTAGAAAACTTTGTACTTCAGTGACTGTGGTCGGCCTTGGCCACTTGATCACTGCCTCTATCTTAGCTGGGTCCACTATGATTCCTCTGTTTGACACTACATGACCCAAAAATGCTACCTTCGATAGCCAAAACTCGCACTTAGAAAACTTGGCGTACAGTCGTTGGTTTCCTAGTACGGTCAAAACTTTCCTCAAATGCTCTTCGTGCTCTGTCTCTGACTTAGAGTACACAAGAATGTTATCAATAAACACTATAACAAAAGTGTCTAAGAATTCCTTAAGCACCTTGTTCATTACTTCCATGAAGACTGCTAGTGCATTGGTAAGGCCAAAGGACATAACGAGAAACTCATAATATCCATAGCGACTTCTGAAGGCCGTTTTGGATATATCTTCTTCTCTTATTCTCAATTGATGATACCCTAACCTCAAGTCAATTTTGGAGAAAACTGTTGCTCCCTATAATTGATCAAACAAGTCGTCGATTCTCGGGAGGGGGTACTTATTCTTTATGGTGACCTTGTTCAGCTCTCTATAGTCTATACACAGACACAGGGATCCATCTTCTTCTTGACAAATAGAACAAGGGCTCCCCAAGGCGATACACTGGGTCGTATGAAACCCTTATCTAACAGCTCCTGTAACTGTTCCTTCAATTCCCTGAGTTCTGCATGTGCTATTCTGTAGGGTGCCTTGGAGATCGACGCAGTTCTTGGTTCTAGTTCGATCCCAAAGTCAACTTCCCTAACTGGGGGAAAACTTGGCAAGTCCTCTGGAAAAACATCGACGAACTCCCTAACAATGTGTACTGACGATACTGTCTGTTCATTACTGCTGTCTAGGGTCACACTAACTAAAAATGCGCGTTCACCACTACAGATCATCTTCCTAGGTTGTTATGATGCTTGGGGTTCTTTTTGGATGTGGCTCCCTTATATGTGAAGTTATCCCCTGATGGAAGTTTGAGAGTAACTATTCAAGTTTCACAATCTATTAGAGCACGATTCTCGCCTAACCAATCCATACCCAATAAGACCTCAAAGTTTTGCATATTTAATACTATTAAAGTAGCTTATATGACATGTCCCGACACTGCCGCACTACCTCCCTTAACTTTATGAGTAGCCATTAATAGCTTGTGAGCAAGGGTGGACACTGATAGAATGATCTCTAAGGGTTATTTTTCTAGGTGCACTAAGTCAACAAATTCCTCAGACACAAACGAGTGTGTAGAACTCGAATCAAATAGTACAAAAGCTCATTGACCAAAGACGGGTAGTGTACCTGTAACAACTGCGTCAGGCACGTCGGTTGCCTGCCTGTGGTTGAATGGGCTACAGCTCGCCCCTCCTACTGTTGGGCACCCCGGCCCTTTTGATTTCGTATTACAGATCGATTAGTGTTCTAATCTCTCATCTGAGGACAGTTCGTTGCAAAGTGCCCTGTTTGGCCGCAGCTGAAACATGCATTAGTTCCAGCACAACACTCCCCCTTGTGAGGGTGCTGACACGGAGGGCAATTAGTCTTGTTTTGTGTTGGGGCTCTTCCGCAATTGGCAGTGCCACCACGGGGTGGTCTGCCAGTCCTAGGATAGTTCCAGTCTATCTTTTTCCCCTGAACTGCTATGTGGGATTTTTGGGCTGACCCTGACTGTAATTTGTCAATACGAGGCGCATCAATGAGGGTCGCCATTTTAGGGCTACTATATAATCTGCGGATGCCTAGGATGCTACATAACCTCTAATGTCCTCCCTTAAACCAGCAATAAAACGTTAAGCCTTAAGCTCTTTAGTGTTGACAAATATAGGAGAGAATCTTGCCAATCTATTGAATTCCAAATCATAATCCTCTACGGATTTGTCCCCTTGCTTGAGTTCAAGGATCGCTGCCCGTAACTTCATCTTGGCATTGACTGGATAGTATTTGCAGAGGTAGGCCTCTTTAATTGACACCAAGTGATAGACTCTCCAAGTGGTGAAATAATTTTTTGAGCACCCTTCCACCAGAAATGAGCATCTCCCTTCAACATATAAGTTTCGCAATGAACCTGATATTCCAGCGGATAGTTCATGTAAAAGAAGGCTGTTTCCATAGCCTCGAGCCAGGTTTCTGCTACAACGGGAGCTATTTTACACCATCAAAGGAAGGCAGGTTATGCTTCTAGAAGTCTTCCAGATAACGAGACTCCACAGTCATAGTCCCAGAGTCTCTAATCCGTTGCAATGTTGTTTGTTGCATTGCTATCTGTTGCATTGTTGTCTGTTGCATTGTTCCCTGTTGTATTGCCTGTTGCATTGTAGCCTGGTTAGTGACCGGTGTCTGCATCATCTGAGTCATCTGAGCCTGATTTTCCATAGAGGTTAACATAAATGCCTGTAGTATATCCGTAGTGAGATTAGTTGTTGGTTGGCTAGGTGGAACCTCTACATTATTGGTAGGCACCGATGGAACCGCCTCAGGAGAAGGAGCAGTAGAGTCTGCGTCAGGTAAGTCTTGAGTCGTTGTTCTCCTTTGACTCATTCTTGATCTTGGTGCCCGTGGTATAGGACTCCCGAACCATTGGGGAATTTCATCAACCTCCTCTTGAGGTTCAGGTACAGGTTGTTCCACCTTAGGTGACAGAACATCAGTGTCCTGAGTGACTCTTCTTCTTCCCCTTCTAGGTCCAGGCCCGAGATAGGGTCCACATCTCTTTGGTGCCATTTAGCTACCACAATAGAAAAATTGCGGTTACAATTCATTCAAAGCTCAACCTCTAGAAAATGTGCAATTATAACACAAGAAACAGTCATGATAAATTCTCTACTTAACAACTTAGCTCTTGACTTCGCAATTCAAATTCGTGAGTCTGTCTGGTCACGAGCGGCATGTGATTGATGGGCGTGTCACAGAGGATACGACTCCCTAACCTAAGTGTCTACAAGACCTATGTCTTGGTTCTCTAGTACCAAATTTGTCACGACCCAAAAAAATCAACCTCAAGTCGTGACTTATTAAGACTACGACATGTAGTGTGTATGCAAGAAATTCAAAAGAAAACATTATTTCAAAAATCAATCATTTATTTTGTAAGAAAAACTTTTCAATACAAAAAGGACATAGGTGATTAGTTTTAGACAAGGAAAGAAAACATGAAGGACAAAGTGTACTAATAAGTAAGACCGGACTGACGCCGCGAGACAAGCTTCCTCTGTGACAATCCACATCTTTCAACGCTGCTTCTCTTGACCCAACGCTTCACGTAGCTGAAAAAAAAAAGATATAACAAGAATGAGTATAAAATTATACTCAGTAAGCCACCTACTTGTAGGCTCTTATTGCATCCTAATCTTACAAAACTCCCACGGACTCTACTTTAGCTCTAGGACATCTACTTTTCGTCTTAGCTCCTAGGGGATTCTTTTATTTTTTGTCTTTTCATTTAAAAATCCTCAAGAGTTCCCTTATGCCGACCTGTGTAATGACTGGTACCCTACGAGTAGCTACCTCGGCATGGCTCTGAGACAATCTGGTATCTTACCTACGAAGTGAGCTTGTCACGACCCGATTTTTGAGGCTTTGAAAAACCGAATCGTGACTAAAAAGATGAAATCGAAAACAAACAAAAAGAAACGAAAATAAAAAGAATAGTGAAATAAAAAGATGAAAATCAAATAAAATTAAAATATTTCAAAAGAGGATTTAAGTTTACAAAATGGAAATAAAATACAAATCTAAAAGGAATTCGCAAAAGACTCCAAAAGACCGAAAAGGGACTGACGCTCCGGAACGACCCCCCTATGACCGCACAGCTCTCGAACGCTCCTCCACCTCGACCGGCACCTGACAAAAAAGTAGAAAGGAATGAGTATAAAAATTATACTCAGTAAGCCACCTACTTGTAGGCTCTCTTCGCATCTTAGTTTAACAGAACTCCCACGGTTTCCTACTTCGGTTCTAGAACATCTGGTTCTAATCTTAGTCCCTTGGGGCTTGCCCCTTGGGTTTCACCGGTTCGTTGTCCTTTCATTAAACGCCTAGAGGTTCCTTACGCCAAGCTAATATGGTCGGTATCTCTCTATGAGGCACTACCTCTACATGGCTATCTGGGACTACGTGGTACCTAGCCCAGGGGTGTGCTGAATACCCCTATGCCCATATAGTCCCCCTATGGGGGGCGCGACCCAACCCGTTCCCATGCAGCTAATGGGCTGTACGACGTGGGGACACATTTCCCATGCGAAATGGCTAAGAGTAGTAGGACCCTTGGTCCTCCCACGAAGCTATAGATACCGTTCTCACGCTAGCAATCTATGAACACTCAGAGGTACCTTCTTGTTGTGGTAAACTGCTAAGTTCTTAGGGAGAAATTAAATCTGACTTGATCGACATATCGCTCCTAACAATAATTCCCTAAGCTTATCATAGAAATGGGCCGTAGCAATTAACAGAGTGTGCATGCAATCGTCTTCTAACATAATTCACGGAAACTAGGCATACCAGCTCAACGGGGCGATGACCTCCATCAAGCACCCAGAGCAAGAAGTTCGCGCTCCATGGGGCGAATTCGTCCATCAAGCACCCGGAACACGGAATACACAATTCCAACATAAATTAAATGCATGCATACATACAGCGGAAGCATAAAGCATACAGCAGCACTCATGTAATTCACCCAATACAGTCATAACAGTTAATCTGACCAATAATTTACATGGAGAGCTAATCTGAAGCAAAACTACTAGCATGCATGCAACCGAAGCGAATCCTACAAGTATTTCTTCCTAAATACCGGGTGGGGACTTACCTGGTTGACGCGTGCCCTTTTTCTAGCGTTTCTTTGCCCGTGAGGTGTCCAAAAATACTGATTTCTTTAAATTAGGTCCCTATTCGCGTAAAAACAGTATTAGAACTGGAATCGGGACAAAAATCGGGGCAACAGAAAGCAAACGGGCCAAGTTGGCCGTCCCACGCGCGCTCACGCGCCAGCAGCGCGCTGGAAGTGCGTGGTCACGCGCACGGGAAGGCACCAGTTGCGGGGTGCACGCGCGCCCGCCTCCGCGTAGTCACGGGTCAGTCGGTCCGGTCCGATCTGGTCGGCTTGGCTCGCGTTGCGGTTCGGCCCGGCTTGCAGGCGACACGTGTCGACGCCTCGCTGGAGCTGCGTTGCTCCAGTCGATGGTCGACGCGTGTCCGACGCCTGTCGCCGCCCTCCGCCGCTCACCGGCCGACTCTTTTTTTTTTTCTTTTTTTTTCTTTCTTTCTTCTTTCTTCTCTGCCCTCTGAAAACTGAAACACTATCCTCTTTTCTGATTTTCATATCTTTCGATTCGTAGATCGGATCGACATTATTCCTTCGGCAAAGTTTTAGATCGTGTTACGGGCTACGTCCTCATTTTTTTTTTGTAATTTTTGCTTGACTACCGGACGAGTTAAAAACATCAGAATTTCGCTCACCGTTCTCGGACGACTCTCGGATCTCCGCCTTCAGGTTGAGATCTCGGCCAAACTTCTTCACAGAACATGCGTAGAGTTGTTCCTAGATGAATATATCAAGATTTCAAATCTTGATTCACAAAGGAAAACCGTAGATCTGAGAAAACGTTCAAGATCCTTACCTTGTGGGTTTTCCGTTTTCTTGATGAAAAATGGGACTCCGGCCACCCACATTCTCTTTTCCCTTCCAAGGAAGTCTCCCTACATCATGATCTTCACCTCCTTGCATCATGATCTTCACCGGAATAGACTTCGACGGTAGTTTTCGGTGAGTCTTCCGGCGGTTCATCCCTTCTCCTCTCTCTAGGTTCTCTCTACCCCTTTCTCTCACTATTTTTCTTTTGCAGGACTCTGGATGGGGTTTCATTTGGACCCCTTAGGTGGTTGGAGGGGCAAATTTACCTATTTTCCCCTCTCTCGACTTTTCCTATTTTTTTTTCTTTTTCTATTTCTATTTCTCTTTCTTCGGGTATTACAGAGCTGTAGCCCCCTAGGCCCATGATAGTCCCCCTTAATCCATCCACAGCTAAATGGTCTATACAACGTGGGCACACGTTTTCCATGCTAAAACAACTAAGAGCAGTCAGATTCTGATCAGGAACCCCCTGGTCCCCCACGAAGCTATGACACCAATCACACACATGTAGCCTAAGGGCACTCTAGAGATGGTTCGTATGTCGTGGTGGTTTGTTACACTATGGGAAAGGTTAGGTCTAAACCTTAGTGACTTGTCACTCTAACCACAAATCCCTAGACTTTACCATACCTGTGGGTCATGGAAATTAACTGAATGTGCAAACAACTATCATCCAGCATCATCATACAAAATTCATGCGAAATAAACATACATGCTCAACAAGGTTATAACATCCATCAAGCTCCCGGAGCATAGAGTTCACATATAAAGCGGAAGCTTAAAACATAATAGCAACACTCAAATAATTCTCAAAATACTTCACATAATACATCCTTACTCTTAACAAAAAAAATAACCTACATTCAATCATGGAAGGCTACCACCTAAGGTAATTAAACTAGCATGCATGCATAACCAAGCGACTCCTACAAGTATTTCTTCCTAAATTTCCATGTCGTGACTTACCTGGATGATGTATGCCCTTACGTTAGCGTTTCCACACAATTAGCGTGTCCAAGAGTACTAATTTTTCCCCAATTAGATCCTATTTCGTATAAAATAGAGTTAGGATTGGATTCGGGAGGAAAATAGAAAAAAAAGGAGTCAAACGGGATGAAAAGGGGCTTATACGCACTTCCACGCGCTGGGACAAGTTCACTCGCAGGTTCCACGCGCGACTGTCACGTGCATACGCTTTTGTTGCAGCCGTGGGTCGTCGGTTCGGTTCAGGTGCAGTGGTTCGGGGGACCGCGGGTCGCTGTGGTCCGCTTCATCGAGCAGGTTACCAGGTCGGCTGAGGACGCGGGTCGAGTTGACGCTGCGGCGAACGCGTCGCTGGAAGGCTGGGACCGCGTTGCTCCAGGGGGCGTTCGACGCGTGTCCGGTGATTATCGGCGCACAGGAGACCTCTAGCTGCTTGACATGTGGCACGTTGTTGCTTTCTCTCCTTCTAACAGAAAATTGGATTCCGTAGTTTTCCGACGTTCTTCTCATTTTTTTATCACCCGATTTCTAGTCCAAACCGAAATGTTTTCTTCATCAAAGTTTTAGATCGTAGTACAAGCTATGTGCTAGTAATCTTTTCTTGATTTTTACTTAACCATACAACGAGTTATGAGCGTTGGAAGGAGGTCCAATAACATCCTTACCGTTCTTGGAAAGATTCTCAGATCTCAACGTTTCGTCCGATTTTCCTTACGAAATCGGCGGCGGATCTTCCCTAGATGAAGATAGCAAACTTAACATTCTATAACCAAACAAAGATCTCATATATGGAGAGAAACATTCGAGATCTTTCCTTACGGGTTTTCTCTCGAATCTTGATGGAAGATGGAACCTCAACAACACAAGTCCTTCTCTTGAAGATGAAGCTCTAGAGTGTAAGTCTTGGTAGAGGATGCACTTCGACAAGTTTTCTCTCAACTTTCTTTCTCACACTTTTCTCTTTTGTAGATACTTTGTGGAGAATCCTCAAGACCTCTATAATGGGCTGAGGGGCAAAATGCCCATTTTTCCCCTCTGATTTTGACCGACTTTTTTTTTTTTTTTTAGCATTATAGAGAATGTCATAGCTAAGAGAGTAGGTTCTGACCTACACGAAATACAAGAAGACAACATGTGAGTGTCGCCCATCGAACCACTTGAGAGTCGTAATAAACAAATGTCATGATGCGACAGATGTAAGACATGACACTAATCATGTCGATTTGAACAAGCTTATAAAATAAATTATTTTGATTGGGTGTGTAACGACCCAAAAAAATAATAATTAAATAATTTAATTTTCCCTAAACTACTCCCCACTCACCCCTCCCTCTCCCAACTATCTCTCCTCAACCAACTCATCCGTAAAAAAAAAAACCCAAATCATAATACTGGATGCATTGGAGGTTTCCTACAATGAAAAAAAAATACCAACAACCAGATTTGCAAGGAGAGCTGGAGATTTAATTATGGGAGAGAGATCTTGCTTTGTTATTAGGGTAAGTCATATTTCAGATCTCTTTTTCATTTATCCCAATCAGATTTCCTTTTCCTTTATCTAATTAATCGGAATAAGATCTCTTGTTCCCTGCCCATTTATTTAGATTTTGGTTATCAGGTTATAGAAAATTAACCATGACTGAGGCTAATATCTGTCCATAAAAAAAATACATAACATAGGAAAAAAAATGGAAGATAAGAAGTAAATACAAGACAGAAAAGATTCTGTTTTGGTTGGTTATAGAAAATTAATCATATTGAGGCTAATATCTGTTTATAAAAAAAGACAAAATGAGAGGGAAAAAGAGGGAAGATAAAGAAGTAAATACAGGATAGGGAGAAAGAAAAGATTCTGTTTAAAAAAAAATTAACGAGTAAATAAGGAAGGAAAGATTTGGTAAGAAAAATTTATCAATGATATCTCTGAATTTAAATGATAACAAAATTTAAGGATAAAAAAAGAAAGGAAAACCAGATAAAAGGAAGATTTGGAAAACAAGATGAAAGATTTTGGAAGGAAGAAAAATAGAAAGAGAAGACCAGAGAAAAGCCAGAATACTGTTAATAAACTCAAAAGAAAAAAAGAAAGAAAAAGAGGAAATACCTAAAAGAAGAAAAAAAAAATAAATAAAGAGAAGGAAAGAAAGAGAGGAGGAAATACAGAGAGAAGGAAAGAAAGAGAGGAGGAAATAGAGAGAGAAGGAAGAGAAAAATAAAAGGGAAGAGTTAGGAGTAAGAATTGATGGAAATTGAGCAATAATNAATACAGGATAGGGAGAAAGAAAAGATTCTGTTTAAAAAAAAATTAACGAGTAAATAAGGAAGGAAAGATTTGGTAAGAAAAATTTATCAATGATATCTCTGAATTTAAATGATAACAAAATTTAAGGATAAAAAAAGAAAGGAAAACCAGATAAAAGGAAGATTTGGAAAACAAGATGAAAGATTTTGGAAGGAAGAAAAATAGAAAGAGAAGACCAGAGAAAAGCCAGAATACTGTTAATAAACTCAAAAGAAAAAAAGAAAGAAAAAGAGGAAATACCTAAAAGAAGAAAAAAAAAATAAATAAAGAGAAGGAAAGAAAGAGAGGAGGAAATACAGAGAGAAGGAAAGAAAGAGAGGAGGAAATAGAGAGAGAAGGAAGAGAAAAATAAAAGGGAAGAGTTAGGAGTAAGAATTGATGGAAATTGAGCAATAATATGATTAAGTAAGAATCGATTAAAAATTGGTCAAGAATATGTCTGGAACAAACAAAAATTGAGAGAAAAAGTAGAGTACNGAGTAAATAAGGAAGGAAAGATTTGGTAAGAAAAATTTATCAATGATATCTCTGAATTTAAATGATAACAAAATTTAAGGATAAAAAAAGAAAGGAAAACCAGATAAAAGGAAGATTTGGAAAACAAGATGAAAGATTTTGGAAGGAAGAAAAATAGAAAGAGAAGACCAGAGAAAAGCCAGAATACTGTTAATAAACTCAAAAGAAAAAAAGAAAGAAAAAGAGGAAATACCTAAAAGAAGAAAAAAAAAATAAATAAAGAGAAGGAAAGAAAGAGAGGAGGAAATACAGAGAGAAGGAAAGAAAGAGAGGAGGAAATAGAGAGAGAAGGAAGAGAAAAATAAAAGGGAAGAGTTAGGAGTAAGAATTGATGGAAATTGAGCAATAATATGATTAAGTAAGAATCGATTAAAAATTGGTCAAGAATATGTCTGGAACAAACAAAAATTGAGAGAAAAAGTAGAGTACATAAGAATATTAGAAGACAAGAAATTAGTCACTCGAGATAAAAAAATAGAAAATGAAATCTTAATATAAATAGAATATGTATATATATTTAGATGTATATTATAACGTTCCAAGACTTTATCCATGCAAAGTCTTTAATGCTCGCATGAAGTTTAGCACATGAACCATTGTAAGAGTAAGGTAAAGGCAAGGCGCACTTGTACGGAGGACGGCGGCATCGCGAGCAGAGACTGTGGCACGTGCATAGGGTAGATTCATATTTAAATTTCTAGTCTTAAGTTAGAATAGGTTGTTTTGCATTTCATTGTTTTAAATTATTTTGTATTTGTTTTTGTTCTCTAAATTTCAGTATTTCATATTTAAACACGTAAGACCATGACTGTGTTTTCCAGAGTAGAAGTTGTTTTAAACGTTTTTTTTGAAGTTTACGTTATCAACTATGTTCATGTAAGAGTTATATTTCCGCATTATAGATGAGCATGAGACGTTAGTAGCGACTCTGAGTATGTGAAAATTTAGGGTCGTTACAGGGTGACTATAAATTCAATTCATGCTTCAATAATAAATAGATTAGCAAAAAATAAAGATATTATTCGACATTGTCCCCGCGTTGAAATTTAACCCATTTTCGTCTAAGTAACATAAGATTAAAAGCTAATGAATTGTTTAAATTTAAAAACTATATAAAAAAACAAAAAAAGTTAATTTCGTTTTTATTCTTGCAAGTATTGTATGCTTTCACATACCTAATCGAATCTTAATATTATAATTTCTTAAAATTAATACACATCAAATTTTCAAGATTGAAAAAGAATACACATATATCGATTTATTTTAATATCATAATCGAACCTTCCAATTCATGGATATATCGATTCCTTATATTCATTTAGGCAGCCATATATAGCAAATATCATACAATGTGGGTCTCCGAAGATTGATCCATTGATGGTATTAAATAGGGTAGCAAACAGCAATGACATGAGAAGAGACAATGCAAGTGTTGAAAATGAATTCATTTTTTAAATATGAGAATACTTATGCTTGGTTTGTTTCACTTCTATACTTGCAAAATTAGTTTTAATTTTCAACTGCTCTCCATGTGTTATATTGGGATGGGTGACCAAATATTGCCTGCTTACTTATCCAATTGTTTTATTTATTGTTATTAGTATTTTATTTATTCACAAAAACAACTCATATCGTTAACCATCCATCTTACATATTATTGAGTGAAATGTTACGAACTTTTAACTTTAAAGCTAATGAACAAGGGTGGGTTTCAATATTTTATATTCTTATCATAGAGGGCAATTTATGGACCATTTGATGACGCCTTCTCATTTATTGTTTACAAAGACAAAACCTCAAACCTTTTCCTATTCTAGTTTAGAGTGAAAGAAAAAAGGGAGAAGCTCATTCACCTGCCCCTTTGAGAATGAAAGAATCAGAATCCGATATTCTTTTCCTTTACAATTCTAAATCATCAGAAAGAGAGAAAGATAGACGAAAGCAAGACAAGACAAGATTAATGAGACTGAACCTCTATTCCCTTCCCCTATTTACTTGATTATGAATTCAATCCTGTTAAAGAATCAAATGAAAGAGAAATCTCCTTATTAATTCTCCTTCCCTTATTTCAGGAGGTAAACAAAGACTCAACCTCAAACCTTTTCCTGATTGAACAAGGTAAATGAAGAGAAAGAAAAAGAAGCGACTGAACCATTCCAGAAGGAGGGAAAAGAGAATGAATTGATTGAAGAACCTTCTCAGGGCCTAGTTCAACTTGACTTTTATCTTGTCATCATATCTCATCACTCGTCTCCTGAGATCATATTTATCCATCAAAATTTTGTACATGATCCTAAGATAAATTGGTTAACTCTTTACTAGTCCATAAGTCGTACATCTACACATCATGAATATGTAAGGTCCACTATTTTCTGATAATATTTTTCATGCAACACCAAACATAGTTATTTGCTTTCGAGTATCGTAAACAAAACCTTAGACCAAACGGCCTTTAAGAAATTTAGATAAGCTAAAAAAGATTCATTTGAGATGGTTCTTATTTTTTATTAAAAAACCCAACCATTTGATAACTATTTGAATACCATTTTACTTTATTGTTCTTTCTAATTCAAAATTAATCAGAAATCTTAGAAACAACAATATCAAGTTTCTTGCTTTTCAGTTTTCTTTTTAAATATTAAAGGTTTAAATTGTTATTTTTTCATGTATGATATATTGCAAAATGGCTTAATATTGTATGTTAAGTTATGATATTAAGAATTCTTAACTTATTTTGGATTATGATCCTCTAATATTGTCGAGAGTATAATCTCATTCGCATTTAGATTATGATCCGGACTGAAATTAATTAGTTTTGTTGATATTATACTTGAAAACAATTTGCATAAGTACTATAATTTAGTATAACATAGCTAAATGGTTATAAATTATGTACTTTTGATTAAAATGTCAAATTCCGCGGTTGATATTATTTTTTTTGGGGTTTTCTCTCAAGGTTTTAAAACGCTTCTATCAGAGGTTTTCACACCCTTGTAAAAAATATTTTGTTCACCATTCCGATCGATGTGAGATCTCTCGTAGAAAATATCATATCTAAGAGAGTAGGTTTTGACCTACACGATAGACAAGAAGGCAACATGCGAGTGGCGCCCATCAGACTACTTGAGAGACGTAATAAACAAAAACCATGACGTGACCAATGTATGACCGTGACGCTAATCATGTTGATTCGAACAAGCTTATAAAATAAATTATTTTTATTGGGTGGCTATAAATTTAATTGATATTTAAATGGTAAATAGATAAGAAAATAAAAATTACGCGACCGGATTGCGTCAAGATTGAAAACGAACCCCTTTTGGTCGAAACAAGAGAGACAAGTAGGGTAAGATTAAAAGCTAATGAGATTTTAAATTTAAAAAACGGATGAAAAAAAAATTAATTCCTTTTTGTACTCTTACCACATTTGAGTTTGGTTTATGTTTTTTATAAAATTACCCGTGTTTTTCCATAAATGAGGAAAATTATCTACTATGTGTTTCCTCTTTTTGTAAAATATCTTAGAGTTGGGCATTGGGGTGCACTCATTTCTCAAACAAGAAATATTCTCAACGTTAGAGAAGATAAGGGAAGACCACCTGAACCAAGCGAACGAGAGAGACATAAACTCATCCTATCTATACCACATTGCGGCCATCTTCAAATAATTTCGATCAAAGTGGAAGAAATTAATAAATAAGTAGTGTATAGGTTCAATTACCTTAACAAATCTTAATATTATAATTCATTAAAACTAATACCCCATATCAAATTTTAAAGGAAGAAAAAACACAGGCAAAAACAACAAATTAATATAATTTACTATAATATTATATTTGAACTTTCCAGTTTATGGATATATTTTATTAGTTACATTCATTTAGGCAGCCAAGCGTGGCAAATATCGTACAATTTGGTTTTATAGTCCTTGNTAGTCAAACATACAGATACCTTGTTTTCCCACGATCCACAAACACAGAGTTTTGTTGCATTTGATTCTATCTCTGTTATCCTTGTAGATATCAAAGTACTGTGAAAACCCAGGCCATTGAAAGGTACAGTAAAATTGTGTTGAGCCCCAAAAGTTTGGTCGAAAGGTGAAGGCGTAGCCGCCCAAAAACGGGAGCTGGTGGATTCCCAAGTCATCATCGCCAGATTTGCAGTGAATAGTGAGTTGATTGTGACTTTCTAGAACATTTGTTATATTGACCGTAATCGGTGGGTCTTTGAAGATTGATCCGTCAATGGTTGTAAATAGGGTAGTGAAGAACAACGACATTAGGAGAGACAATGCAAGTGTTGAAAATGAATTCATTTTGTAAATATGATAATACTTGTGCCTGGTTTGTTTCAGTTTTATACTTGCAAAATTAGTTTTAATTGTCTACCGCTCCGATCGATCTGTTATATTAGGATAGGTGACCCAATATTACGTGCTTACTTATCGATTGTTTTATTTATTGTTATTAGTATTTGTGTGATTTACAAAAACAACTCATAGGAGCGATCGTTATTCATTCGTCGTTAACTGTAACACATATTCTTGAGTGTAATGTTATGGTCCTTTAACTTTAAAGCTAATGAACAAGGGTGAGTTTTGATATTTTGTATTCTTGTCATAAAAGTGGGTAACGTATAGGCTACATGGTATGTTCGTATTTTCCCTCCTCTGATATGTCATTTATTAATTGAAAATGTTTATATTATTGCCCGATCGTATATGACACATTGTAAAATATCATTTATATCATATCTTTGTATTATCCTTTCCTTAATAAACCGAACGTTTTCAAATAAATGGTACGTTGGACATTGTGGCTTTATTAGACCTTTGACAAGGTTATTCTTGGTTAACCCAACATAACTTATGTAGTGACTAAATTCTGTTCAATCATACTTGCCTATACTCTAGGCTAAGTCCTAATGCTCGACCTTACCTTTATTCTAGGCCAAAATTCTTGGAAAGCAATGCCGCATCTCGTATAGTTGTTTTGATTACCAATCATGACCAAAATAAGTTGACANAAAAAAAAAAAAAAAAAAAAAAAAAAAAAAAAAAAAAAAAAAAAAAAAAAAAAAAAAAAAAAAAAAAAAAAAAAAAAAAAAAAGATACACACGACAAACATATCAAAAAAACATTAATTTATTTCTGTAACGACCCAGATCCACCGCTAGCGGATATTGTCCTCTTTGGGCTTTCCCTTTCGGGCTTCCCCTCAAGGCTTTAAAACGCGTCTGCTAGGGGAAGGTTTCCACACCCTTATAAAGGGTGATTTGTTCTCCTCCCCAACCAATGTGGGACATCACAATCCACCCCTCTTCGGGGCCCAGCGTCCTTGCTGGCACTCGTTCTCCTCCCAACCAATGTGGAACATCACAATTTCAATATTAAAATCCAACCTTCCAATTTATGAATATACCGACCGCTCTTACCGAATATCATAATTATTGGTTTTATAGTTGAACATACAAACATTTTGCTCACTCACATACCACGAACATAGAGTACTTTCGCAATTCTTTCTATCTCTCTTATTTACGTACATATCGAAGTAATGAAATGAGCCAGGCCATTGGAAGAAATAGTAAAACAATGTTGAGAACCATAAATTTGGACGAAAGTTGAAGTCGTAGCTGGCCCACGGTGTAAGCTTGTGGACTCCATCGCCAGATTTGGAGTGAAAAGTGAGCTGATTCTTAGCTTTTAGAGCATTTGTTATCTTGACGATAATTTCTGAGTTTTGGATGATCGATCATTCGATAGTAGTGAATTCGTTAGCGAAGAACAATGAAATTCAGAGAGAGAGCGCAAGTGTTGAAAATAAACATATTTTGTTGAAATGGTAGAGAAAAAATATAGGCATGAACACATTTGTGCTGGGTTTGTTTCACTTTTATAGTCCATAAATAGTGTAATGGAACGTAAAAGTTGATTGTATCGTTAAGAGGTTTCAACATTCGTATCCTTGCCATAAATAGTAAATATGGATCATTTGATAACATTTTCATTTATTGTTTATCGTTGGAATAGATGTCTACTGAAGGGTGGGAAAGCTTTCTCTTTTTCCGTTTTTATTTTTTATTCCTGAAAAAATCATAGATTTGTTTTCGTGGGGATTAGAGAGATGATTATCGAGGAGATCAGGTGCGAAACCTCCATTTAGTTTTTTCCGAGATTAGAGGGAGGATTCCTCATGGAGATCACATTGGAGACAAGGATTATTTTTTTTTTCAAATAAATTTTTACAAAAAAAAATTCGTTTTCTAATACAGATCCTATTAAAAAAATGTATAAATTAAAATAAATTTAATAATATTTCTTATTGAACATTTAAATGCTATATAAGGGAGATGTAGTAAAAACATACCATATAAAGAGCGTGTAAGATCATGTAAGATTAAAAGCTTATTGGACATTTAAATTATACGTTTAGACCCTGAAAGAATGCCTAATAGGTCTCTAAATTTTGATTATTTTAGTTCAACATTTCAGGAGTAAGAAATTGAACTATTGAACTTTGTTATAATTCATACCGTATCTTTTAAATTACGCGTAGGGTAGCTCATACCTTATCTACAAAGGGTTATGTATCTAAATAATATTTTGACCCAAAATATGAAAGCTCGTTTGTTTAGTATGGGTCAAAATAAATTGAGTTCATTTCACATCCACGAGATTTGAAGTTAGAGCTTGAAAGTTGAGCTCTTCACCTGAATTTCAGCAACCAACTCATCCATAAACACCTATGGAAGGATAACAACCTTCGATTTTGATAAGTATGGTCGTAAGGAAGAAGAAACCCGAGAAATAATTCTATGGCTATTTTTGTTGCAATTTGATAAACTTTTTACCAAAATGATCGTATCTAATTGTATACAAGTACTATACGTTCGACATCTTAGAATACACTAAATAATTGTTTGATGATGGTTTAAATTTGCACTTACGAGATGACCTCCTTCCCAAGGAGTTTGCAGTTTGGAGGCATTAGATTTCATGTCATTTTTGTATGTAAACTAGTTTATTACCCTTTTGCTTGTAAGCTCCATCAAGTCTTTGTAACAGAGCTGCTATCACATTAATATGGAATAAAAATGAGTTCAAGAACGTGCAGTATAGAGCGATTTGAACCTTTGATATCGTCAAGAGTACAATCTCATGACCATTTAAATTAGGATCAGGTTGAAATTAATTTGTTTTGTTGACCTTATACTAGAACTAGAATGGAATTTGAACCAGTTGTATAATTTAATATAACATAGCTGAATTATTATAAAGTAGGTACTTTTGATTAAAAAGTCAATTTACCAAGTGGATATTGTCTTCTTTGGGCTTTCCCTTCGGGACTCCTACTCAAGGTTTTAAAACGCATGTACCTGGGGTTTTCACATCCTTATAAAAATGTTTTGCTCACCTCTCCATTCGATGTGGGATCTCTCAG
Source organism: Cucurbita pepo subsp. pepo (assembly GCF_002806865.2). NCBI lineage: Eukaryota > Viridiplantae > Streptophyta > Magnoliopsida > Cucurbitales > Cucurbitaceae > Cucurbita > Cucurbita pepo. The sequence continues at coordinate 100,650 of NW_019646475.1, forward strand.
AGAGAATGTCATATCTAAGAGGGTAGGTTGTGACCTACACGATAGACAAGAAAGCAACATGCGAGTTGGACCCATCGGACTACTTGAGAGCCGTAAATTTTGGTTGGGTGGCTATAAATTTAATTGATATTTCAATACAAATAGATAAACAAATAAAAATAAGAATATTCTTCGAGATTTGGTCCAAGATCGAAAACCAAACCCTTTTGGTCCAAATAAGAGAGACAGGAAGGTAAAGATTACAGGCTAATGAATTTTTAAATTTAAAAACTTATTAAAAAGAGAAAGTTAATTTCCTTTTGTATTTGAGTTTGGTTTATGTTTGAAAAAAGTATGGGAGATTTTCCATAAATGGGGAAAATTATATCTGCTATGTGTTTTCTCTTTTTGAAAAACATCTTATTGTCCCTATTTTTTTTAAGAGTCATGCATTCACGTGCATGCTCATTTCTCAAGCAGGAACAATTCTCAACGTTGGAGATTATAACGGAAGAACACCTGAACGAAGCGAACGAGAGGGACTTTATCCCAGCCAATCTTTACTACATTACGGAGACATCTTCAAATATTTTCGATCAAAGTAGAAGAAATTCATAAATAAATAGGGTATAGGTTCATATACCTTAACAAAGCNTTTATTTGGATCCGTCTGTTATATTAAGATGGTTGACCAAATATTAGGTGCTTAATTATGGATTGTTTTATTTATTATTATTAGTGCTTTTGTTATTTACAAAAACAACTCATAAGAGCGATCCTTAACCATCATCGATAAATGTAACCCATATTCTTGAGTGTAATATTACGGTCCTTTAACTTTAAAGCTGATGAACAAGGGTGGGTTTCGATATTTTGTATTCTTGTCATAAAGAGTGCAATTATGGACTTGTTTGGTAATGCGCTCTTATTTATTGTTGAAAATAAAAATAGAACCATATTTGATAACCAGTTTTTTTTAATAAAAAACTATAAGCTTGGAACTCAAACATTATTGGTTATTGTTCTATAAACTTTTGAATTAAAAATGTAAAAGTATGTACCATTTCAAACCCACGTCAGCAAAAATGAAAAAAAAAAAATGGCAATTACTTCAGTTTCTTCCTCAGCTATGACATTTCATTCTCTTGGTCTTTACTATCTTGCTCGTCGTTTCTCTCGGTTCGATATATCATTCTCTTGTTTGATAATAATTTTTTGTAGTATAGTCTTTTTTACTCGAATAAATATATGATTGAAATGTTTGGTTATATGCACGAATGAGTGAACTTGTTTGTCTGATGAACTGTGACGATGTTCAAGTTTGTGATGAGTTCTG
>NW_019646475.1:102983-118653 GCF_002806865.2 Cucurbita pepo subsp. pepo
TTTTTATTATTATTATATTATTATATTTATAATAAATTTTGAATTTCATTTGACCGTTACTCACATAACTTTTTATTATTATTATATTATATTACTATTATATTAAAATTTTGAAATAAATGAATTTAGAAAATTTTCTTATTTATTTACTTTTAATCTCCACCTTCCATTATTCCTAACACAATCCAATGGTCAATATTCAATCCTACATTTTGCCACTTTTCTCCTCTATATAAACTCATCTTCCCCACATTTTAAAATACACAACTTACATACATTCTTCAATCCTCATTTGTTCAAAGTCTCCATTGTTTGTTGCTCTCTCCAAGCTTACAAGTTTATTTCTTTTCATCTTATTCTTGAGAGGGATTATTATTGTATTGTGAGGAAATAGTTGTGAGTATCCCAAATTGTAAATCTACTCTTTGAGAGAGTTGTGGTGTGTTATTATCAAACTCAAATACTTGTATCGGTTTGATCCTGCGCCGTGGAAAGGATTGAGTTTGCTCTTGAACTCGTAAAAAGAGCGGTGTAGCGGTTTGGCTCTGATCCGTGGAAAGAGTCGGGAAAGTTCTTTATTCAAATTCCCAAGAGGCGCTTGGGGAATGGAGTAGGTCGAGTTTGACCGAACCACTATAAAACTACGGTGTCATTTTCTCTTAACTCTTTCCTATTTAATTCAAGATTATTATTGTGATTTATTACATGTTCTACTTGATTATTGTTTTGACTTGAATTATTTTGTTCTAGTAATTATCATCTACTTATTTGTAAAAAGTTTCATCATTAGAAAAATTAATCACGTTTAAACACTTTTATCGTAAAAATCCTATTCACTCCCCCTCTAGGGTTGCCATACCGATCCAACATTGACTGTCATCGGTGGGTCTTTGAAGATTGATCCGTCGATGGTAGTAAATACGGTAGTGAAGAACAACGACAATAGGAGAGCGAACGCAAGGGTTGANTGGGTTTACTATGGAGAAATTTCTACCCTTTTATAATTCGTTTCCCTCTCCAACCGATGTGAATTCTCATAGAGAGAACGTCATAGCTAAGAGAGTAGGTTCTGACCTACACGGCATACAAGAAGAAACATGTGAGTGTCACCCATCGAACCACTTTAGAGTCGTAATAAACAAATATCATGATGCGGCCGATGTAAGACGTGACACTAATCCTGTTGCTTTGAACAAGCTTATTTAAATTATTTTGATTGGGTGACTATAAATTAAATTGGNGAAAATGAATTCATTTTGTAAATATGAGAATACTTGTCCTTGGTTTGTTTCACTTTTATACTTGCAAGATTAGTTTTAATTGTCAACCAGCTTGGATCCATCTGTTTATTTGGATCCGTCTGTTATATTAAGATGGTTGACCAAATATTAGGTGCTTAATTATGGATTGTTTTATTTATTATTATTAGTGCTTTTGTTATTTACAAAAACAACTCATAAGAGCGATCCTTAACCATCATCGATAAATGTAACCCATATTCTTGAGTGTAATATTACGGTCCTTTAACTTTAAAGCTGATGAACAAGGGTGGGTTTCGANAAGAACATTTATTTATTTCAATATTAAAATCCAACTTTCCAGATTATGAATATATTGATCATTTACCTAACCACTCATAGCAAATTTGATCATTATTGGTTGTATAGTTGAACATGCAGATATTTTGCTCACTCACATACCACGAGCATAGAGTACTTTAGCAATTATTTCTATCTCTCTTATCTATGTAGATATCGAAGTAATGAAATGAGCCAGGCCATTGGAAGGAACAGTAAAACAATGTTGATGACCATAAATTTGGACGAAAGCTGAACTCGTAGCTGACCCACGGTGTCAGCTTGTGGACTCCCAAATCATCACCGCCAGATTTGCAGTGAAAAGTGAGCTAATTTTTAGCTTTTAGAGCATTTGTTATCTTGACGAAAATCTCTGGGTTTTGGAATATTGATCCTTCGACGGTATTGAGTTGGTAAACGAATAACAAAAAAATTAAGAGAGAAAGGGCAAGTGTTGGAAATGAATTCATTTTGAAGTATGAGAATACTCTGCTTGGTTTGTTTCACTTTTATACTTGCAAAATTAGTTTTAATTGTTAACGGCTCCCATGATTTGTATTGGAATGGGTGACCAAATATTGCATGCTTACTTATGGATTGTTTTATTTATTGTTATTAGTATTTTATTTATTTACAAAAATAACCCATAAGAGCGATCGTTAATCATCCATCGTTAACTGTAACGCATATTCTTTAGTGTAATGTTCCAGACCTTTAACTTTAAAGCTGATGACAAGGGTAGGTTTCGGTGTTTTGTATTCTTGTCACAAAGGAGGGCAATTATGGACCTGTTTGGTAACCCGTTCTTATTTATTGTTCGAAATAAAATAGAACCATGTTTGATAACGGATTTTTTAATTAAAAAATATACTTTTCGAACTCATTATTAGTTATTGTAAAAACCATAAACTAAATATAGAGAGAAAAGTAAATACAGAGTTACTCGNCATCACGAGGGTACGGACGCGTACATCTAATGGCAGGACAATAATCGTTATGTTTTGAANTAAAAACCATAAACTAAATATAGAGAGAAAAGTAAATACAGAGTTACTCGGATTTCAAAGGACAGAATTGAACTTTCATTAAGGATATATTCATGACAACGAATTAAGCTAATCAGGTAAGTAGCCTTACTATCGACATGATNGAGCGTCCCAGTGTATGCTCGCCCGACAAGTAAGGTGGCCCAACGGTGTGCGAACTGAGTNGCTAATCAGGTAAGTAGCCTTACTATCGACATGATTATATTTGATGTTGACACGTGTCATATATACTGATATGTGTGAATCATCAGTGAATCGGTACGNGTACACGTCCAAATTACCCGTTAGGACAGTACCGTAGGAAAACAAATTGAAAGGATAAGTCCCGTCCTTGTATTCGCATGTTCTTGCATTTAACCCTAATAGTTGGGTCACTTACTGAGTATTTCTTTAAATACTCAAGCCATGTGCTACTACAATTTTCAAGCTAAGGCAAGACATTCGTATACTCAAGACACGTGCTACTATATATATGAATGTGATTTAAATCTCAAACATACTGTGAAACAGAATTTCTAAATTGTAAACAAAAAATTAGAAAGGGAACCAATAAAGAATTTATACCAGTGCCCTTCTCTATCCACAGTAAGATCATGATGGTCGGAACTCGAACTCCGAGCCGATCAAAATGGAATAGAAACGGCTCCAGTTTGACGATTCCGTTGATGGATGAAATTTGCTTAAGTATTTCAGTTTCTGTAGATTTTCGTAAGCCAGCGTCGACGAAAGGTTTTGGAAGTAGATTCTAAAGGACATTTCGGCATCTTCGATGTTGTCTCTCACTGAGTGTGGTGAGGAAATCTTGCCGAAAGAAAACTGGCAAAGAATTTGTTGGGAGAAGAAAAAACAGAAAAGCGGGAGAAAATAACAGAGAGAAAGAATAGGAATATTTTGTATTTGACTTTGCTGAAACAACACTGTGCTTTTATTTATCATTCTAATAAGGGCAGAAGTGTCCACCAATCTTTTGCGCCTAAAGTTGGCGGCCGGCTAAAAATATGCTCTCTCATGCATAAATTCACATGGCCTAAAAACAAGATTCAAACGACTGATTCTAAGGAAAGACGTGAATAACTAAATAAGGTAAATATCACCGTATTTTACCTAACAATCTCCTCCTCAAACATGTGCTATATCTATCTTGATGAGCCTCCGATCTGCACATTCCCGGATGTAGTGGAATCTGATTTCTATGTGCTTGCTACGGTCGTGCAAAACTAGATTTTTTATCAGGAGATCATAACTTTGTTGTCCACGTATAACATTGGTGGATCGCCTTCTCTTCCAATAAGTTCTTCCATCAGTCACGCAAGCCAGATCCCCTATGTTGCCGCCGTCAAAGCGACGATGTATTCTACTTCGCAAGAAGATAAAACAACTACCTTTTGTTTATTTGATTGCTAGCAGATCGCGCCACCTGAGAGGAAGTAAATCATCCTGCTGGTGCTCTTATGATCATCAACGTCACCGGCCATGTCACTATCACTATAGTCGACCAGCTCAAGTTTCTCCTTTTCTCTCACTGTGCAGTATCTCACACCCCAGCCTCTGGTTACGGCTACATAGCGCAGGATGCGTTTGACAGCCACTAGATGCTCCAGTTTCTCCTTTCCTCTTCCTGTGCAGTATCTCACACCCCAGTCTCTGGTTCCAGCTACATAGCGCATNGTATGTATACAGCATGTTATGAATGACATGATATCACGATAATGAAATGAAATGTAATTCCGTTAGGATTATGCATGATACGTAGACTGAAAAATGAGAAATGACATGTTAAGCATGAAAGATGATAGCGGGGTTACATTCATTAATGGTAAAAGTAGAAATGTTGGGGACCTCATGCATTATGTGTGCTCATGCATTATGTGTGCTCATGCATTTAGGGAGATTCNAAATAAAAATAACAACATAGGGGCAAAAGGGTCATTTTGCCCTACTCTTATCCAAGGGGAATAGTTGTTTGGGCTCCTAGAAGAAAGAGAGAGCAAAGAAAAGAAAAAGAGAGAGAGAATGGAGAAAGGAGAAGAAGTTAGGGTTTGGGAGAAAGGAAGAACAGAGATGACAAATCGCCATTGGAGATCGAATCCAAGGCAAGAAACCTCGAAGCAATACTTCTCTCAGTGCTGAAAATGGAGTTCGGGTGGTGGAATCCACTCATTTCGGCAAGAAAATCCGAGAACGGACAAAGTAAGGTTCCGAACTTCTTATTTCGATTTTATCTAGATGTGAGGAGTTTCATGAGCGTTAGATCTGGAGTTTTTGAGGTATGTGACTAAAATAAGATTCTCACAGGTTTCTTGAAGTTCTTGGACGAGAATCGGACGAAAATCAGAGTTTAGTCTGACTTCGGGTAGAGCGATCGAAAATAGAAAATGTGAGTTTTTCTGTATATTTGGACGGCCTTAACTCATCTTGTGTTCAAGAAAAAAATAAAGGAAAAATATATTGTAGAAGTAGAATATGAGATCTACAATTTGCGTGTAGGAACTTTGTTTATATGGATTACGGATTGAAAGATAAGAAAATCGGAAGAAAATAGATTGAAAACGCCAAAAACTCACGTTTCTGGAAAATTTGGAAAACGCAGGAGGAGAGAGAGGAGGCCTTGCCGCCACGCGTCGGCCGGCGTATGGAGGAGCGCGGTAGGACCGACGAGTGACACGTGGCGACCGCGGGTTGGGGAGGCGTGCCCCACTGGCTAGTCGACACCCGTCAGGGCGTGGATTCGGGTCAACCCGAGTCCGATCTGGCGCTCCGCACGCAACCCAGGAACACCGAACCGAACCAGCCACTGGCCCGCGACTGCGCGAGAAGCCGCGCGTGTAGAAAGCCGCGCGTAAAACACCCTCCAGGGCACGTGGTTGATCTTTTTCCTTCCGTTCGACCTCCGTTTGCTTGTTTTTCGCACCGATTTCAACTCTGATCCTATTTTTATGTGAATTAGGACCTAGCAAGGAAATTCCAGAATTTTTGGAACCTTTTCCGGCAAATAATTCGAGCTTGGGAAGGCACGCGTCAACCAAGTAAGTAGCCATTTGGATTCCCATGAGCAGTACTTGTAGGAACCGCTAGGAACAAGCATGCATGCTACCACCTATGAAATTAGCTAGCCGGACTTAGCGTGTTATTATAGAAACTGCGAATATAAGATGATTATGGAAAGCTAGATACAAAATGTGTATTAAATCTGTTTTGGTTGAGACTCTGATAATGTATGTATGCATGAGGAGGTTGGGAAACTTGTGAAATCTACGCTACGGGAAATATGGACGTTATCTTCCCGTTGAGCATGTTTGATAATTTTGCATGAACTGTTGCGTGTAAACTCTATTGTATGATGATTGCTTATATTATCTTTCTTGATGAATATGAAGAAATTATGAGCTTAGATTAGGACGCTTATGGCTAAGTAGGCTAGACGAGACCCTAGATTGGGGGACCTCTAGAATATCGTGCAATTAGACCCGCGAAATGATTACCGGCGGAACCAGAACCCAAATTCCAAACCCGATAGGTTTCTGACACCAGGCACGAGAATCCTAGAGAAACACGAATCTAAGTCTAAGGCATCAAGTTCCACCCTAGAAAGAATAATAGGTCACCACGGTAACTGTAGGTAGCCCGCTAGAGTTGAGCAGTGAAGATAGTGTCATCAGAACCTCCACTTCCCTCTCTCCTCCGATACCATACCGTCGAGACAGAGCTCCGGTACGGTGATCGTTGAGCTTTGCAGATCCGGATAGGGAAGTGTGACAGGTGCCCAGGCCTAGTGGTGATAGCTAAGGGGTCTTCTGAACAGGACTCCTGGGCCGTAGAAACCCGTCCCTGAGCGGGGGACGTGGAGCCACTTAGGATGACTCAGTAGCTGACCGGCACATAGGGGGTCGCACCCCGTTTTGTGGATGTATGGTCCCGTGTGAGGGTCGTCAGTTAACCTCCACGGATGATGTTCAGAGAGAGAGTCACGTATTCAGATCCAGCCATACGATCCCCTCAGATTTGCTTATGAGGTCGCGCCTCACCTCAGGACACTGATCATTTCACTGCATAAGATGGGTAAGCCTTTTATGATACAGAAAGGAGAGTTGTAGCTTAGATCACTCTCCTTAGAAACCCGAGAAAGATCGTGGTTACCTACCAAGATAAGGATGCGAAAAGAGCCTACAAGTAGGCTGCTTACTGAGTATATTTTTATACTCACCCCTTTCTCCCCTTTTTTTTTCAGGTACCAGTCGATACGAGGAGGTGTTCGAGAGCTGTGCGGTCACAAAGGGGTGTCGTTCCGGAGCGTCAGTCCCTGGTCGGTCTTTTAGAGTCCTTTGTCCGTTTTCATATTTAGAGTCTTTTGTATTTTTCTTCATAATTGTATTTTCCATTTGAAATATTTGATTTTAATTTTGTATTTCATTTTTACATTTGCAATTTCCTTTGTAATATTTTCGAAACAAATCTTCTTTCTCTTTTGTTTTAATTGAACCGTATTTTTATCCTTTTACTTTGCTTTTCTTTTCTTTTATTTTCTTTTTTTTAGTTTTCGATTTCGTCCTTTTAGTCACGAGTTCGATTCTTCGAAGCCTCGAAAATCGGGTCGTGACAGCGCATCCTCTACCTATGCAGTATCTCACATCCCAGCCTCTAGTTCTGGCTACATAGCCCATCCTCTCCCTGTGCAGTATCTCACACCCCAGCCACTAGCTCCAGCTATATAGCACAAGATGCGTTTGACAGCCACTAGATGCTCCTCCCTTGGTGCTTCCATAAACCTACTTACGTATCCAACAGAATAAGCCTCTAGTGATTGTGACATCTCCCTCCCTAGGTGCTTCCATAAATCTACTTACGCCCCAGCCTCTGGTTCCAGCTACATAGCGCAGGATGCGCTTGACAGTCACTAGATGCTCTTCCGGTGCTTCCATAAACCTACTTACGTATCCAACAGAATAAGCCTTAAGTGATTATGACATCTCCCTCCCTAGGTGCTTCCATAAACGAATAAGCCTCCAGTGATTATGACATCTCCCTCCCTAAGTGCTTCCATAAACCTACTCCCTCCCTAGGTACTTCCATAAACCTACTCACGTATCCAACGGAATAAGCCTCCAGTGATTATGACATCTCCCTCCCTAGGTGCTTCCATAAACCTACTCACTCACATATCCAAACGGAATAAGCCTCCAGTAATTATGACATCTCCCTCCCTAGGTGCTTCCATAAACCTACTCACTCACGTATCCAAATGGAATAAGCCTCCAGTGATTATGACATCTCCCTCCCTAGGTGCTTCCATTCCTCTTGTGATTATGATTCTCACACCCCAGCCTTTAGTTCCAACTATGACATCTCCCTCCCTAGGTGCTTCCATAAACCTACTCCCGTATCCAATGGAAAACCTACTCCCTCCCTAGGTGCTTCCATAAACCTACTCACGTATCCAATGGAAAACCTACTCCCTCCTTAGGTGCTTCCATAAACCTACTCACGTATCCAACGGAAAACCTACTCCCTCCCTAGGTGCTTCCATAAACCACGTATCCAATAGAATAAGCCTCTAGTGATTATGACATCTCCCTCTTAAATCTTCCGAGGACTTTCCATGTTGCCTCAGTGATTATGGTTCTCACACCCCAGCCTCTGGTTCCAGCTATGACATCTCCCTCCTTAGGTACTTTCCATGTTGCCTCAGTGATTATGATCTCACACCCCAGCCTCTGGTTCCAGCTATGATATCTCCGTCCCTAGGTGCTTCTATAAACCTAAACCACGTATCCAACAGAATAAGCCTCCAGTGATTATGACATCTCCCTCTTAAATCTTCCGAGTACTTTCCATGTTGCCAAAGTGATTATGATTTTCACACCCCAGCCTCTGGTTCCAGCTATGACATCTCCCTCCCCTATTCCCTCCCTAGGTGCTTGCATAAACCTCTGGTTCCAGCTATGACATCTCCCTCCCCTACTCCCTCCCTAGGTGCTTCCATAAACCTTTGGTTCCATCTATGACATCTCCCTCCCCTACTCCCTCCCTAGGTGATTCCATAAACCACGTATCCAACAAAATAAGCCTCCAGTGATTATGACATCTCTCTTAAATCGTCTGAGGACTTTCCATGTTGCCTCAGTGATTATGATTCTCACACTCCAGCCTCTGGTTCCAGCTATGACATCTCCCTCCCCTACTCCCTCGCTATGTGCTTCCATAAACCTCTGATTCCAGCTATGACATCTCCCTCCCCTACTCCCTCCCTAGGTGCTTCCATAAACCTCTGGTTCTAGCTATGAAATCTCCCTCCCCTACTCCCTCCCTAGGTGTTTCCATAAACCTCTGGTTCACGTATCCAACAGAATAAGCCTACTCCCTCCCTAGGTGCTTCTATAAACCACACCTCTGGTTCACGTATCCAACTGAATAAGCCTACTCCCTCCCTAGGTGCTTCCATAAACCACACCTCTGGTTCACATATCCAACAGAATAAGCCTACTCCCTCCCTAGGTGCTTCCATAAACCACGTATCCAACAGAATAAGCCTCCAGTGATTATGACATCTTGCTGTTAAATCTTCCGAGGACTTTCCATGTTGCCTCAGTGATTATGATTCTCACACCCTAGCCTCTAGTTCCAGTTATGACATCTCCCTGCCTAGGTGCTTCCATAAATCACGTATCCAACAAAATATGCCTTCGAGGACTTTCCATGTTGCGCCTATGACATCTCACACCCCAGCCTCTGGTTCCAGCTATGACATCTCCCTCCTTAAGTGCTTCCATAAACCACGTATCCAAAAAAATTGATTCTCACACCCTAGCCTCTGGTTCCAGCTATGACATCTCCCTCCCTAGGTGCTTCCATAAACCACGTATCTAAAAAAATAAGCCTCCGAGGACTTTCCATATTGCGCCTATGACATCTCCCTCCTTCGGTGCTTCCATAAACCATGTTGCCCCAGTGATTATGATTCTCACACCCTAGCCTCTGGTTCCAGCTATGACATCTCCCTCCCTAGGTGCTTCCATAAACCACGTATCTAAAAAAATAAGCCTCCGAGGACTTTCCATATTGCGCCTATGACATCTCCCTCCTTCGGTGCTTCCATAAACCATGTTGCCCCAGTGATTATGATTCTCACACCCTAGCCTCTGGTTCCAGCTATGACATCTCCCTCCCTAGGTGCTTCCATAAACCACGTATCTAAAAAAATAAGCCTCCGAGGACTTTCCATATTGCGCCTATGACATCTCCCTCCTTCGGTGCTTCCATAAACCATGTTGCCCCAGTGATTATGATTCTCACACCCTAGCCTCTGGTTCCAGCTATGAGATCTCCCTCCCCTACTCCATAACTCAAACTTGCATGCTTGCCACATAATCCCACAAATTTGAGTGAAAATTTAAGTGTCAAAATTTGGTAATCTCAAATTTGCATGAACATGCAAATATGACCCTAGATCAAGGTACATGAAAAGTGAGCTTGAAAAACTTTGAGAAAATCTCTCAAAACTCTCTTTACATATACTAAATTCCTATCAAGTTTAGTCACTCACCGGATTCCACAATCCCGTTTTAAGGCTGGAGAATAGTAGGGAAGACATTATGGTGGTTCGAAACCGGTTCATGAAGTAAAAGAAATTTGAACTACAAAAGATTAGTATTCAAACTCATTGAGTTTTAATGCTTTTGAACATGCTAGCTAATTTACTATAATTGATGTACTTAGAGTGCCTAGGATACAAATTGCTTCCGCACGTGTTATAGTAACACCATCAGTCTTTTGACAATTGGTGAGAGAAAATCGTTGACGGAACGAAGGACATTTGTTAGAATAAAATGAAAGCGTAAAAATAACTTAGAGAAGAAAACCTGGGATTTGACTTTGATGAAAAAAGCTGTGATTTGTTTCTCGTTAGATTCACTCATTTAAATAACTATTCTACCCTTAAAAATTGCTCCAAAGGACCAACTAAATCTGTGCCACTTCCCTTCAAATGGCCACCTAAAAAAAGGTAATCCCTTTCCGGTGTTTGTCAAATGGTCAAAGGAAAATATTGAATCAATTGAGTAAAAACGTGTAAAAGCTAAATAAATCTCACACACTACCGAAAGAGACAAAGAACACTCTGTTTATTTGAAAAATCCTTCTTCTATTACTTCTTTGTTTCTTTTCTTTTTTTCTCTGCTCTTCACCATAGAAATACGATCTATTTATAAGATCTCCTAAACTAATATGACTATGAGAATGCCACTATTTCGTGACCCATAAAACCCACCGTTTCCTAAAATAAATTTTGGCCTTTCGTTTCCAAGATTCTGCCTTTTTTTACTTCTTTTGAATTTAAAACCCACTAAAATTAACCTACTAAAATTAACTAACAAATAACATTTAACCTTCATTCAACAAAGCTCCCCCATCAACTTAAATGCTTCTGCCATCTATCATGCCAATCATCTCCTGTATTTTCATATAAGTACTTTCGGTAGTGGTTTTGTAAAGATGATAGCAACTTGATCCTGACTTGCCACATGCAGAAATTTCACACTTCCTTCCTTCACATGATCTCAGATAAAGTGAAAATGAACGTCAATGTGTTTGCTTCTTTCATGGTTCATTGGGTTCTTTGCCAACTCAATTGGTTCTTTCATGGTTCATTGAGTTTTAGCTGTTTTAAATATCTCGGTATTTAAAATAGCATTTGTTTCGCTCGGTTTTAACATATATAAGTTGTTTTCTAGTTTTGCAGAACAAATATGAATACCTCTTTTGAAAATGAACACTTCATTGATTTGAAAAGATACTTTATACAATTGTTCTAATAAACAACAGATAGATATTAGATTTCTTTTCATTCCAAGAAAAAAAAGTACATTATTTAATATAATGAATCTATCTTCGAAAAACAACTTTAAATTTCCTACTGATCTTGCTGAAACAACTTCTCCTGTTCCAACCTTGAGTGTTATCTCGCCTTCCATAAGCATTCTCTAGGAACTAGTTAACTGAAAAAAAAAAAAAAAAAAAAATATGATTAGTGGCCCCTGAATCAAGTATCCAGGTTGAGTTGTCATACTCTTCTAAACATATTTCTACAACTAGTAAATCATATTTACCTTGTTGTGCCTTCATACTCTCCTAAACATATTTCTACAAGTAGTAAATCATATTTACCTTGTTGTGCCTTTTCAGCTTTCTTCTCTACAAGGTATTTTGGGGAGTCACTTTTCCTGTGCCCGTTTTCATTGCAATGGAAACATTTTTCATTATCTGCATTTTGAACCTTGCGTTTGCGGTCAATGGGAATCTTATCTTTCCCCTTACCCTTTTTGTCATATGCATCCCAAACTATTCAGTTTGCATTTGAGCCGGGGTTTAGGGGACATTCCTCAGTTAAAACAAACCTCAAATCATCATTTGCAAGTATTGTGTTTAGGTTTGATTTCCTTGTTGCGTAATTGTAACGACCCTAAATTTCCACATACTCAGAGTCGCTACTAACGTCTCATGCTCATCTATAATGCGGAAATATAACTCTTACATGAACATAGTTGATAACGTAAACTTTCAAAAAAACGTTTAAAACAACTTCTTCTCTGGAAAACACAGCCATGGTCTTACGTGTTTAAGTATGAAATACTGAAATTTAGAGAAAACAAAAACAAATACAAAATAATTTAGAACAATGAAATGCAAAACAACCTATCCTAACTTAAGACTAGAAATTTAAATATGAATCTACCCTATGCACGTGCCACAGTCTCTGCTCGCGATGCCGCCGTCCTCCGTACAAGTGCGCCTTGCCTTTACCTGAAAAATGATGTGGCACACGGCCCGAGTATTTCAAAGAATACTCAGTAAGTGGCCCCGCTATAGGGGCCATGCAAATGCAAACACATGCAATCATGATTTAGGGACCTATCTCTAATCATCTTAGGGGTGGCCTCCAGTCTCGGACAAATTGGATGTGTAGTACTTCCCTACACACGACTCACACGTGCGAGTGTGAATCCCCAGGGCGCTCGCACACCCCCTGGACCCTCTGGTCAAGCTAATCTGTAGCGACGTCCGGAGGTCAGCGGAACCCCATAGTGTCATGCACCTCATGAACACCCTCATCTGTGTGCTTTCGCACCTGTGCGCATTCGCGCTCATCATAAGGTGCGCGTCCGCACTCATCATCTCTAGGGGAAGTAGCCCTATGCTTATGAACATACAAAATGCATGAGGTCCCTCTAAATCCATCGTAATGTCTCTTCTGACACAACCCTCTAGTCTCATCTCTTTGTTACTCTAGGTAACGCATACTCGTGGATATTTATATTAATATCATTTTCATGCTCTTAGGGTTGTGTCCTACGTCGATCTAACGACATGATGCAATATGGCACTCATCATCATCTAGCATGCTCAATATGGAAAACATCATCATATTAAGGTAAAAATCATGCAATCATCATGCTCATCATAATGCCACAACGTGCGTCAAACATATCAAGCGTCACTCAACAAAATATGTATATACTGGCACATATCATCAAGCATCATACAATTTATTTAGCCTATCCTATAGTAAGGCCACTTACTTGGTTGGCCTCGGCCGAAGTACTCCCTAAATAGCTAAACGTAAGCTCCCGTTCCGTGAGAGCTGCTTCCTACTTCGCTGGGGTTTGTTTCCTATCACACCGTTCACCACTTTCCGTTAGTATTTCACAATTAATTTACCTAATTTAATAAATGTGAAATACGGCTCTAAAACGGCCTCGGATACCTTAATCGGGGCCGAAAACAGATCCGGGAGGGTCGAAACAGTGGAAACCGGGCTGAAAACAGGTGAGCCGAGCCGAACAGCCGCTGGAGCCGCCGGAGCGTCACTGGAGGGAGCCCGAGCCGTTTGCGCCGAGCAGAGCTGAGGACTGCCACGCTGCTGTATGACACGTGGCAGCAGCAGAGAAAGCCACGTCGGGCGGTAGTGTCGGGTCGAAGCGCGGGTCGCAGTCCGGTTCGGGTCGTGGTTCGGGTCGCGGGCTGTGGAAGGCTACTGGGCCAAGGCTAAACGTTGGGCCTCGGCTTACTGGGCTGGGCCGCAAGTGTTTGGTTTGCAGGCCGGCTCAATTGGACCGTGGGTCTAGTCTGGGTTGGTTCAACTGAACCGTAGCTTCTGGGCCGGTTTGAGGTTTGGGCCGCTGTAGTTGGGCTGGGCCGAAGGCAGAGGCCAAGGGGGGAACGGGCTGGCTCTCCCGGGTTCTGGGTTCGGGTTGACCCGGATCCGTGGATCTCGTCTTCCTTACCCGACTTTGGCCGATTTTCCGGCGAGTTTTCTCTCTCCTTCCCGCGGCGTTTTCGTTGCCGATTTCGGTCCTCTTCCTTCTCTTTTCCTCTTTGTTCGTCGTCCTTCTTTCCTTTTTGGGAGTTTTGCGGCCTAAAAGCTCCTAAAAGCCATAGATCTAAGAATCGATTAAGAAACCTAACTTTCCGACCTCGGTTACCGACGACGACGCTTACGAAATAACACCAAATGCCCCTGAGTTATTGTGCTTTCGTTAGGGATCTCTCTTACGGTAGTAACAGGTTGTTTGGTGTCGGTTTAAGGGTGGTTTGAGGGCTCGTCGGAGAAACTGAACACTCGCCGACGTTTGTCCGAAATCTCTCTCTCTCTCTCGAAATTTTTCTCTCTTTTCTCCCTTTGCAGGCGTTCTGAAGATGCTGGGCTGAGGGTGGGCGTGCTGTGGCCGTCGTTTCGCGTGGGTTCCGCGAAACACGGCGGTCGCCGGAAAACTCGCGGGTTTTCCGGCGACTGGGTTTTTTTTTCGTTTTCTCGTTTTCATTTATTATATATATATATATATATAATATTTTCTTTTTCTTTCTTTCTTTCCCGGGTCGTTACATTATCTACCCCTAAAAAGAACTTTCGTCCTCGAAAGTCTCAAACTCTTGTACCAACTCGGGGTATTTCTCTCTTATCTCGTCCTCACGCTCCCACGTGGCTTCCTCACTGTGGTGATTCCGCCACAGTACCTTAACGAACGCAATACTCCTGTTGCGTAAGGTCTTTACCTCTCTAGCTAAGATTCTTACTGGTTTTTCCTCGTAGCTCATATCTTCATTGAGTTGGAGTGGTTCGTAGTCTATTACGTGGATAGGATCCGTAATGTACTTCCTCAGCATCGACACATGAAATACATCATGTACTCCTGAGAGGGCTGGAGGTAAGGCTAACTTATACGCTACCGGACCAACTCGCTCTAGGATCTCGAATGGTCCAATGAATTTAGGACTTAACTTGCCCTTATGTCCGAATCTTAACACACCTTTCATAGGTGCCACCTTGAGGAATATTGGGTCCCTTATCTCAAACTCCAGGCTTCTACGCCTTACATCAGCGTAGCTTTTTCTGTCTACTTTGAGCGATACGCATCCTTGCTCGAATTTTTTGGACAGCCTCATTGGTGAGTCGAACCAGATCGGGTCCTACTAACTCTCTCTCGCCTACTTCGTCCCAGCATAGTGGGGACCTACACCGTTTTTCGTATCGGGCCTCAAACGGTGTCATTTCAATAGTTGCTTGGAAACTATTATTATACGAGAATTCCATGAGGTGGAGTTTGGAATCCCAACTTCCCTTAAAATCTAGTACGCAAGCGCGTAACATGTCCTCTAAAAGTTGGTTTAAACGCTCGGGGTGGAAAGCGGTACTAAAGTCGAGGCGGGTACCCAGCGCCTTTTAAAGTCTGAGCTAAAACGCTGACGTAAAGCGTGGGTCCCGATCCGACACTATAGATACTGGGACTCCATGTAGTCTTACTCTTTCTTTCACATACAGTTTGCTCAATTGTCAACTGTATATGTAGCTTTCCCAGGTAGGACGTGTGCTGACTTGGTCAACCTATCGACAACTTCCCGATCATTGTATAGCCTTTAAGCGTTTTGGGTAATCCTACTATGAAGTCCATTGCTATGTTTTCCCACTTCCACTCTAGTATGCTTAGGGGCTGCAACAACCCCGCCGCCTTTTGTCTAGGAGCTTTCACTTGTTGACAAACTAAGCACTTGCTCACA